>NW_026692906.1:0-17170 GCF_021218885.2 Marmota monax | reverse complement strand
AACACCTACCTCTTACCCTGCACAAAACACAACTCTAAGTAGACCAGACTTAGGCATTAGACCAGAGACCCTGTGCCTAATAGAAGAAAAAGTATACCTGAATCTACATGATGTCAGCTTAGGAACCAACTTCCTCAACAAGTCCCCTAAAGTGCAAGAAATAAAATCAAGAGTCAATAAATGGGATGGTATCAAACTAAGAAGCCTCTTCACAACAAAGGAAATGATCAAGAGTATGAAGAGCCTACAGAATGGGAGAAAATCTTTGCCACCTGCACCTCAGATAGAGCATTAATCCTCAGAATATATAAAGAACCCAAATATTTAACACCCAAAACAACAAATAATCCAATCAGTAAATGGGCAAAGGAAATGAACAGGTACTTCATAGAAGGAGAAATATGATGATTCAACAAATATATGAAAAAAATATTCAACATCTCTAGCAATTAGAGAAATGCAAATTAAAACTACACTGAGATTCTCTCTCACTCCAAAGGCCAAATGTTCTCTCTGATACGTGGATACTAACACACAATAAGGGGAGGGAGGAATAGAAGTTCATTGGATTAGACAAAGGGTAATGAAGGGAAGAGAGGGAGGATGGAAATAGGAAAGACAGTAGAATGAATCAGACATTACTTTCCTATATTCATATATGAATGCACAACCAATATAACTCCACATCATATACAACCACAAGAATGGAAAGTTATACTCCATGTATGTATGCTATGTCAAAATATACTCTATTGTCTTGTATATCTAAAAAGAAAAAAAAGAAGAAAAATTTTTAGAACAACCTTCAGGGGCTGGGGCTGTGTCTAAGTAGTAGAGCACTCATCTCACATGTGTAAGGTCCTGGGTTGGATCCTAGGCACCACATAAATAAAATAAAAAGGTACTGTGTCCACCTACAACTAAAAAAAGTATTTAAAAAAAGCACCACCTTCATATTTTTCAAGGGATTCTGACGCATTGTGTCTCTCTTCTCATTTAATTCTAAGTATCTTTAAATTTCTCCCTTGATTTCTTTTATCACTAATTCATCATTTAAAAGTGTATTGTTCAAAATATGTGAAAAATGTTCAAAATCTCTGGCAATTAGAGAAAAGAAAATTAAAACTACAGTGAGATTTCATCTTGCTCCAGTCAAAATGGCAACAATCACAAAAAAAGTAATATTAAATGTTGGTCAGAAGAGGGGAAAAAGGTACATTCATACATTTGTTGGTGGGACAGGAAATTGGTGCAACCACACTGAAAAGCACTATGGAGATTTCTAAAACAAAAACAAAAAAAACAACTTGGAATGGAACCACTATTTAACCCAGGTATCCTATTCTTCACTATATATCCAAAGGACTTAAAATTAGCATACTACAGTGATGCACCCAGATCAATGTTTATAGCAGCTCAAAATAGCTAAGCTATGGTACCAACCTAGGTGCTCTTTGACAGAGTAATGGGTTTTTAAAATGTGACATATATACACAATGGAATATTACTCAGCCATATAAAAAGAATGATCTTATGACATTTGCCAGTAAATGGATACCTAAAGACTATCATGCTAAATAAAATAAGCCAATCCTCCAAAAATCAAAAGTCAAATGTTCTTTCTGATATATGGATCCTACCACATAAGGCATGGGTGGGGATAGAAGTTCATTGTATTAGCCAAAAGGAAATGAAAGTAAAAGAGAGGGGACAGGAATAGGAAAAACAGTGGAATGAATTGACATAAATTTTCTCTGTTTATACATGAATACACTACAATGAATCTCCACAACATGTATAACTAAAAGACTGGGACCCTAATTAGATTAATATATATTCCATGTATGTATAAATATGTCAAAATATACTCTAATATCATGTATAACTAAAAAGAAAACTTTAAAATATTTTTAAAGAAGTGTATTGTCCATGCCTCGTGTGTTTAGATTCTGTAGTTTTTCTAATATTTTACTTCATTCCATTATGATTCTTAAAATGCAATGAATTATATCAAGTTTTTATATTTGCTAAAACTTCTCTTGTGGCATAAACTATGATCTATTTTGGAGATGTTTTCATGAGCAGCTGAGAAGAAAGTGAATTTGGCTGTCACTGGATGAAATATCCTGTAGATGTCCACTTGGTCCATTTGATTTATAATATTTTTTAGGTTTGAGACTCTTTATTGCATTTATATCTGGATTATGTACCTAGTAGTGAAAGAGATGTTGACATCACTTAGTATTATTCTATTGGGGTCTATCTGCATCTTTGAGTATATGTCTCTCTACTGAAGAGACTTTCAACTGAATTTTTATTTGATTTATTGTATCTTTCATTTGCAAGATTTCTGTTTGGTTCTTTTTCAGTATCTCTATAACTTTATTAAATTTCTCATTCATGTTCTGTCCTGACTTCCTGAATCAGCTGTCAGCTGGAGTGGACTGGAGCAAAAGCTGGTTGAAATAGCTCTCAGCTTCCCTTTCCACCAGAAAAAGGGGAAATACTATCAACTGAAGTTTTGTCTAGACAAACTATATTCATGCACTCCCAGGGTGGGGCTGATGCATGTTTCTAAATGGGAAGTTCCAGCAGCTCGGGTTTTACTCTAATTAGAACTCTGGGAAGTTTGTCAGATGGTATGTGCCCTGGAGAGATTAGATCAATACAATGCTAGAGACAGGAAGATGCTGATCTCAGGGTCTCCAGAGAGTTCTACTTCCGGTCAGGATGACCAACCCTCCACAGGTCTCACAATCTCCATCATCCATTGGAATGGTGTGCCCAGGCTCAGCCACAGTGTAATCATGCCTGCCTCATCAGTTTCCTGACCCCTTTCAACTGATTACATGAGCCACCAGATTCAAAGGGGAAAGCAAGTTGCACTCCCTTCTATATTTCTGACCTTTATCCCTCCAGGTGCAATCTTCATGTTTCAATCATGTTCTGCTAAGTACAGCCTAGTCTTTGTGATAGGCACCAGCCCAGACAGGGTTCAATATTTACAGTGGTCTCCTGGGTTCTTAGAGTAGCCAGCTTCAGCATGACTGCCTCAAGATGGCTTTCCCCTCAGTTCTAAACTTTCCAGTTGACAAGCAAGGATCACTCTCAAATCCCAACTACTATGCAGCCTCTGATTCAGCTAAGTTTAGGATGTTTTATGGTTCTACAGGTTTTTCTATGTTAAATTTCTCTGTTGTGTTTCTTTCTCTTTCTGTTACCCTTTTTTCCCTCTACGGTTATCTAGCAATCAGCTTGGCTACAACATACCTTTTCTTGTCCTTGGCTCAGAGGACCTGAATTTCTGGGTCTGAGTGTCCAATATTGAATTTTAGTGAATTCCCTCTATCTCTCACCTCACTGAGAAGCAGTATTTCTAATGGAATCCCAATCCATGGAACAAATGGAAAGTGTAGCCTCCTTATAATCTGCCATTTTGATCTTCCAGATGACAAAATATTTTAATGGTACAGACTTTCAGAGTTCTTAGAGTGACAGTGAGCTGACAAATCTAATCTCCCAGCTTAAAAACAAAAAAATATCTGCTGCAGCCTTTGCCAATTTTCATGATGAAATGTAGCCATAATGGAAGAGACTGAGAAAAGATGCACAAAAGAGACTCTCAATGGCCAACATAATTAAGACCTGGCATTACTTCTGCCCGTAATAATTTCCAAGTGGAAAATTATTAAAGTCAGTTGAAAATGCAGAGTTCAATATAGGGTCTAGAATCTGAGTAAGACCTTGACTTTGGAATAAATGAGATTATATGCCCATTAGGCACCAAGCAATACTGTGAACAGTGATTCTTTGGTTTAGTCAAAAGTGAACTGCATTAAGGTTTCAAAATAGAAAACAGATGAAAAATGATTTAGTATCATGTTAGAAAACTTTCTGTTGCTGTGACAAAATAGCAGGGAAAAATAGTCACTCATGATGGTAAATGCCTTAATCCTAGATACTTGGGAGGCTAAGGCAGGGAGATTGTGAATCCAGCCTAATTTTAGCAAGTTAGTAGGACCCTACTGTTGGTTTCAATACCCAGTACCCTAAACATCATCATCATCATCATAACAATAATAAAAACAACAATGGAAAATAACTTAAAGGAGAAAAGATTTATTTTGGCACACAGTTTCAGAGGTTTTAATCCAGAGTAATTGAGTGCCATCCCTTTGGACTTGTGGCGAAACAACCCCACAGTGGGGAACACATGGTAAAGAAAAAACTGCTCACTTCATGGTGGCTGAAAGGGTCTAGGGACAAACTCTACCCTTCAAATTAGGTGGTCCACCCCTTCAAATTAGGCTCTATCTCCAAAAGTTCCTACCACCTCTCAATAGCACTACTATTTAGGGAATCAAGTTCTCAACACATAAGCCTTTGGGAAACATACCAGATTGGTTTTAGTCATTTTTTTTGCTGCGGTGAAAAAGACCCAACCAGCACAACTGTAGAGAAGGAAAAATTTATATGGAGGCTTATGGTTTTAGAGGTCTTAGTCCATAGACAACTCCATTCCTTGTGGCTCAAGGCAAGGCACAACATCCTTGAGGATGGCAGAGGAAGCAGCTCATGTCACATTCCAGAAGCAGAGTGAGATTCCACTTTCCAGATACAAAATATATACCCCCAAACCACACGCCCAATGCCCACCCCCTCCAGCCACACCCCAACTGCCTCCAGTTTCCACTTGATTAATCCCTATAAGTTGATTAATTCACTGATTGGTTTAAGACTCTCACAACTTGATCATTTCTCCCCTGAATCTTCTTGCAGTGTCTCACATCCAATCCATAACAAGACCCAAAATATAACAGATATGGAGGATATCATTAATAAAACTCCAAACCATGACAGTACAAAAACCTTGTTGTTTGGGGGTTTTTGTTGTTTTTTTTTTTTATTATTTTTGGTACCAGGGATTGAACCCCGGGGCACTTAACCACTGAGCCACATCCCAAGCACTTTTTTTTTCTATTTTACTTAGAGACAGAGTCTCCTTAGTTGCTCGGGGACTTGTTAAGTTGCTGAAGCTGGATTTGAACTCGTGATTCTGCTGCATCAGCTTCCTGAGATGCTGGGATTACAGGCATGAGCTCCCAAGCCCAGCAGTAAAATACCTTAAAAAAAAAAAACAAAAAGCACTCTGCACACTATCAAAGGAGACTGCTCTGGCCAGCAAATACTTCACCAGGGCAAATGTGAACTCAGAAATACATGCAACAGAATGGGATGGTTGTCATGACCAGTACCTTATGATAAACATACCAGCAATCAAAAGGTGGATAGATTCAGTTAGGTGATTCTCTTCTTGGATAAGGATCTCCTCTAGAATGTCTAGCAGCCTCATGAAGTAAATGACACATAAGAACATAAAATAAACTGGTGCAGCATGTATTATAACACAGGCATGCACAATAGACTAGCATAAAGGAATAGGTTATTATCTAAAACTACTGAGTAAAGAACAGTCTTCACTCAAGCACAAACTCAAATGATGAATAGAAATTCTCCAGCTTTACTGAAGAAGGAATTGGAAGGGATGGGTGCAGGGAGGGGAGAAGGATGAGAATTTAGGCAGGAGGTGCAGCACTGACTCAGGAACATGGAGAAATAAGGCTTATTCACAGACCAACAAGAAACTAGTGTTTCCACTAATGTATTCCAATTCTCATAAATGTTCATATAATTCATGAGTTGTTTTTTTTTTTTTGGTTCACTTTATCTTCAGTATATTACATAGTACCTGACACATATTGGGTAGGTACTTAGTGATTACTAAATAAGTGAATGAACAAAATAAATTTTAAAACCTGAGAAAAGGAAGTAGAGAGTCTAGGTTGCACCAAAATGCTTTTTTTCCAGTCCTGCTGAAACTTACCCATATGAACTACTTTCTAAGTACATAAATATGAATCAGACCACTCATTGAAACTCACATATAATGGAATTCACTTAGAAGTTAGAAAAAGTGGACTAGACTCAGAATGGGAGGTGAAGAGTACTCAGAATAGTCCTTTGACCCTGATATTTTGCCCCATTGAAAATGTTATATGAACATTCTGAGAATATATAAAATTTTAGTGGATGGAATTAAAAATTTGATCTGAAAAGCAGGATTATGTTTTTAAATTACCCATTCAATAATTATTATGTTTGTCCATCACTGCCCTAGACACTGTACACATAATGCTGAGATAGAAACTATTCTAGTTCACTAGTAATTAGCAGTCTTTGATGATCAGAAAGTAAACAAGATATTGCAATACAGTGAGTGACACAGACTGGAGGTTGTCCCATTCTGTTCCTGTCTCCTGTATTCATTCATTTCATCCCAACACTTACCGGAACCTAGAACTCACCTTTACAATTGCTCCCACATCAGGTGTCAGTAAGTGGGAGTCCCAATTTAATCAAAAAGCAATAACTTGTTATGAATCATGACTGTGTACAGCATCTTGCTTAATCTCTCCTTGGATTCTCCAAAAGTTAACCAGCTCTGAACTCACCATTTGTTCTCTCGCATCCATTTTGTGTGGGATGTATCTGTTTCCTTCTGCATCAGTCAGACTCAAAAGAACCTTTTAGGATTTTAGTAAATGAATCCACTCTCACACAGGTTTTTTCATTAAAAAGAAAAAGAACACCGCTGGGGATGTGGTAAGGAAAAGAGAGGGGGACTTTATATCTCAGACCTCAAAATATGATTTAAAACATAAAATCTAACTTCTGGTTCCATGACCACTTTACCATGGACGTGATGAAGAGGATCCTCTCTCTCTCTCTTTCTCCCTGTCTTCCTGTTTCCCACATTTTCCCCCTCATTACCTCTTCTTGTCTCCTTCTCCTTTCTTTTCCTCATGTACTACATAACCTTGTTGAATCACCTCTTTTACACAGAATAATTTGGTCTACAAGGAGTTTCTACTTCCAAATTTTATACTCAGCGCTCAGCAAAAGTCAGCTGCCCTACTTACCTGACCAGTTAAAAGGACCAACTTTATTTAAGGGTATTTATAGATCGTGTTTTATAGCATAACATGTTCTTGTGACCCCTTCAGCTATCCCAAGTCTTCCCCCAATGACAGACTGATGAATTAAATTTTCTGCTTCTGTTGTAATGGTGGTAAGAGGAACTGTGGTTAAGTGCTCCAACTGAGAAACTAGAGCATGTAAGAGGGACATCTGCCTCCTATTTCAGGGTCATAGAGGGAGAAAGTAACAATCCTAAATAAAATATGGATAAGAAACAGCCAACAGGTGGGCAAAGGAGTTGGAGGTGTGAGCTGGTTAAGAGAGAGAAATAAAGTGGTTTAGCAAGAGGGAAAAATGTCTCAGGGCAAATTGCTGTTGAAAAATTAAACAATGTATACAGATGAACTCACTTTTTATATGATTCTGTCTCATGTGTTGTCTTTCCTAGGACTCTCATCATGTCCTCAAATATAATGCTTCAGAAAGCGCCGTTGGTATTGGCATCTCTTTTAGTCATCGCCTGGATAACTTCTACAATTTCTCAAAACTTCACAAAGGTATGAACAATTTTCTCTAGTTTGGTTTGAAACCTTCACCTGTGACCTCCATCAATTGAGCACTTACCACAGTCAATCCTTCCCTTACCCTCCCACTCTAACTCAGCTTTCTTCTCTCCTTCTCTACCTCATTTCAGAGGGACATTGTCTCGATTTTCTCATTTATCATTCATCCTCAATGCAATCTAATCAGATTCTACCTCTTATATGCCCCAAAATGGCCCTTGTGAAGGTCACAACCTTCCCTATCACTCAGTGAGTACTTGTCACAAAATCAGGTGAATATATTTCTTGACTACTTAGTTCCAATTTGCCATTTTTAAAAAATTTGTCTATGATTTATGCTTTATGCAAACGTTATTTTTTTAGTAAAACAGTGTACCCTGTTGTTTCTAGTAATTTATAATCAGAAGATTTTCCACTAAAAGATTATATAGGAAATTACCCATTTTTCTCATATTTTTGTTTTGTAAAATTTAGATATTTGATTCACTTGAAATTTGCTGTAAAGTTGTATGTGATATTGACCTAATTTTGCTTTTAGCTATGCCTATCTAGTTATTCTATTCCTCTTAGAAAAATTTCATGTATGCCCTCACTGATATTGAATGCAGCCTCTACAGCATACAAAATTTCTGTATATAATAAACTCTATTTTGATTCTTTATTCTGTTCCACTGGTTTTTTACACATTGAACTTATAGAGATTTTAGAAGCAAAATTTAATATATAATAGTGCTCACCCTCCCCCCAACACACACCATCCCTGATATCTTATTCCCCAATTTTCCTGGCTCTTCTTTCTTATTTATTTTTATTTTCGGGTGAACTTTCTAATTGTCTGGTCCAGAAAATACTCAGGATATTTTTATTTCATTGAATATATAAATTAACTTTACAAGAAAAAATAGCTTCATGATGTTTTCTGTCTAATAACATACTTCACCTTTCAGTCGCTCAATTTTGTTTCCTGAGTTTTCTTCATGTAAATAATTAGACACATGTAAAATGTGTAACTAAATATCTTGCTGTCATTTTGCAACCATACCAGATCATTTGTTTCACATTTGACACTCTTTCTGATTTTGTATAAATATGTAAAAGCTACTGATTCTTATACATTAAATGTACTTAGCCTAACTTTTTGCTAAGTCCTTCTATCATCTGCAGTCATTTTTCCACCTGTACTTTGAGGTTTTTCCATAATATATCCATATAATCTGAAAAAGAAAAGAGAATTTTACCTCTTCTTTTCCAATTCCAATGACTTATTTGATTTTCCTTGTACAGTCACATTAGCAAATACCTCCAGCCCAATGTTAAATAGTAGTAGAACATAGGCAGTTTGTTTTATGCCTTATTTGGTGGCAAAGCCTCTACTGTTACCCTTTAAGTAAAATATTAGCTTTTGTGCTACAGAACAGTTATGGGTGGAATATGTAAATTTCTTTTTGTTGAGTGTTTTATAACAAATTTGTGCTAAGTTATTTGAAGTAATATCCTTTTACTTCAGTTACTACTATATGGTAATTAATAAACAAATACTACTTTTCACCTCTTTCTCTACTGTCCAACCATTTTTATACTGATATTGCATCTATACTCTCAGAGTATAGCCATCCATCATGTACATATTCCATTCCTTATAAGCATCAATTAGAATTATTCCTGTAAGCTAATACATATTTACTTCTCACCACAAACACATCAAACTTTCTGCTCATTCTCATTGTTTAAAGTTCAGTCTGATTTAATAGATTCTTTTGAAGGATTCAGAAAAAAATACTCTCCTAGTACTAACATGTTCAAAAGAATTTGTCTATGATATTTATCACAAAGGTCAATTTGTCTTATTTTAAAATTCCTGCCTCATATTTCTCTTTTTGCATTCCTTAAATATTTTACTCCAGTGAATTTTAGCTTAAAATATTAATAAGTAAAGAAAATAGAAATTTAAGAAAAAAAACACAACAATAAAATGCTATGCTACACAAGGAAAAATCTACAAAAGAAAATAAAATCATTATACATTTGCATGAACCTAGCAAAATACCTACATACATAAATGAGAACAATCAGAGTTACAAGTTAAATTTGATATGTCACAGCCATAGTAAATAATTTATTATACCTATTTCAGAAACTTATAAATCAAACAGACTCCAAAATTAGTAAATATCTGTAAGGTGAGAAAACAATAGTAAAGAAACATAAAATTGATCTAACACAAAAACATTAAGAGAAGGGTGATGGATTAAAACTAAAAGGTAGGGGAGATAGGAAGATGGCGGCGAGGGGAGTGCATTGCCCCAGTGTGCTGCTTCACTGTGTGGGAGTATGACAAGTCAGGACAGCTAAAGGCTATCTTGTTAGGAATTTCCAGCAATAGTGGGGTGCTCTGGAACCTGGAGGAAGGATTTCCATCGCATGAGGATCGGCTACGGGGACTCAAAGGCCAGAGGTTTGTCGCACGGAGGGTAACACTGCTTATTCAGCAAATCGCCCCTCGGCTAGAGTCTGCAGCGCGCGCTGGGAAACGAGGAGATAGCGACGCAGGGATACAGTGCTGCAGTTTCTGCCAGCCGTGCAAGCACCGTACTCAGGGCTGAATTCTGGGTTCGAGACGGGGGAAGGAAGCGGTCCATCTCGGTTCTCCACACCGGTCAGACCACAGAGGAGGCCAGCGGCCACCATGTTGGAAAGCTGACGTCACCATCCCTGTTTTCGACTGACCGCAGCTCATTCAGCCATAGAACAGGTAATTTCAGGCTGCCATTCGCCTGCGGCTTGCAGACAGATTGCTCGGGCTCAGTGCCTGGGTGCTTCTTACAGCCTGCTCTTATCTGAGCGAGCACCGAGTGCGGGGCGGCCGAGTTCCGGCTCCCGGAACCGCCCTGGCCCAGGGCTGGGGAGCCTGCGGAGGCTGCTTCTTGGACCCTGCTCTTATCAGAGCATACACTGAGCACGGAGCGGCCGAGTTCCGGCTCCCGGAACTGAGCCCGCGGGGGCTGCTTCTTGGAGCCTGCTCTTATAGGAGCATACACCGAGCACGGAGCGGCCGAGTTCCGGCTCCCGGAACTGCCCTGGCCCAGGGCTAGGAGCCCGCGGAAACTGCTTCTTGGTCCGGGTCCTGCTGAGGGCCGGTCAGGACTCACCCGTTGCTTTGGTTGCCTGGCAAGGGGAACGAAATGCTGCCATTCGCATAGGATACCAACATGGCAGAGATCTGATGTCATCAGAAAGCGGCGGAGGAGAGAACTTCATCAATAACAGCGGCGACAGAAACAGTTGGTCTCCTGGTAGAAGGGGTGAGGCACAGACACCCGAGTCTCTCCCGATTTGTCCTCAAGCCAGAGGGGAGGAGCCGGGCCGCCGCCAGCGCCCGGAGCAGGCCCAGAGGCTCGCCGGCGTGGTGACCGCGTGACCCCAATTGGAGAGGGGGCGGAGCAGAGCAGCCACCCACGCCCGCAAGGTGGGCAGACCCGCGACCCAGTGGTACATGGGCGTGGTAGGAGGGGCAGGGCAGAGCCGCCACCCGCGCTTGCAAGGTAAGCAGACCTGTGACAGACTGGCGGGTCAGGCCCAGCGGCCTGCCAGCGTGGTACACACGTCACCCCAACTGGAGTAGGGGCAGAGCAGATCCTTCGCCCACGCCCGGATCAGGCCCTGCTGGTGTGGTGGTCACGAGACCCCAATTGGAGTGGGGGTGGAGCGGAACCACCACCCGTGCCCGCAGGGTGAGCAGACCTGTGACCAACCTGCAGATCAGGCCCAGCGGTCGCAGGCGTGGTAGGAGGGGCAGGGCAGAGACTCCGCCCATGCCTGCAAGGTAGGCAGACCTGCGACAGACCAGCGGATCAGGCCCAGGAGCCTGCCGGCGTGGTACACACATCACCCTAATTGCAGTAGGGGCAGAGCAGAGTCGCCGCCCGTGCCAGGAACAGGCCCAGTGACTTGCCGGCGGGGTAGTCACGACACCCCAATTGGAGTAGGGGCAGAGCAGAGCCACCACCCGTGCCTGAAAGGTGGGCAGATCTGCGACCGACCAGTGGGACAGGCCCAGTGGCCTGCTGGTACGACAGACACGTCACCCCATTTGGAGTACGGGCAGAGTAGAGCCGCCGCCCGCGCCTGCAGGGTAGGCAAGCCTGCAACCGATCGGCGGATCAGGCCCGGTGGCCTGCCGGTGTGGTACACTCGTCACCCCAATTGGAGTAGGGGCAGAACAGAGCCGCCGCCAGCGCCCAGAACAGGCCCAGTGACCTGCCGGCGTGGTAGTCATGACACCCCAATTGGAATAAGGAGAGAGCAGAGCCGCCACCCGCGCCTCCAGGAAAGAAATGCAAGCAGTATGAAAAGACAAGGAAAGAAAGGACCACAAGCAATGCAGGTCAACGCAACTTTAGAAGAGGTAAAAGCTGCAGCAGATGGAATGTCAGATAGAGAATTCAGGATATACATGCTTCAGATGATCTGGAGTATCAAGGAAGACATTAGACAGCAAAATCAGACAATGAAAGATCACTTCGACAATGAATTACGCAAACAAATCCAGGAAACAAAGGATCAACCATACAGGGAGATAGAGGTTATAAAAAACAAACAAACAGAAATCCTAGAAATGCAGGAAGCAATAAACCAACTTAAAGACTCAATGGAGAATACTACCAGCAGAGTAGAACACTTAGAAGATAGAACATCAGACAATGAAGACAAAGTATTTCAACTGGAAAAGAACATAGACAGCTCAGCAAGACTGTTAAGAAACCATGAGCAGAACATCCAAGAAATATGGGATAACATTAAGAGACCAAACTTAAGAGTCATTGGGATACAGGAAGGTACAGAGCTCCAAACCAAAGGAATGAGCAGTCTATTCAATGAAATAATACAAGAAAACTTCCCAGACTTGAAGAATGAGACAGAATCCCAAATCCTAGAAGCCTACAGGATGCCGAATGTGCAAAATCATAAGAGATCCATACCTAGACACATTATAATGAAGATGCCCAACATACAGAATAAGGAGAGAATTTTAAAAGCTACAAGAGAAAGGAAGCAGATTACATTTAGGGGTAAGCCAATCAGGATAACAGCTGATCTTTCAACACAGACTCTGAAAGCTAGAAGATCCTGGAATAAATATTTCAAACACTGAAAGAAAATGGGTTCCAACCAAGAATTGTGTATCCAGCGAAATTAAGCTTCAGGATGGAAGATGAAATTAAAACCTTCCATGATAAACAAAAGTTTAAAGAATTCGTAGCTAGAAAACCATTTCTTAAAACATCCTCACCAAAACATTACAGGAAGAGGAAATGGAAAATAACAATGAAAACCAACAGTGGGAGGTAGGACAGTAAAGTGGGGGAAAATAATCAAAGAGGAAAACAAACCATGTTTAGTAACAGAAATAAACAAATATGGCTGGAAGAACAACCCATATCTCAATAATAACCCTAAATGTTAATGGCTTAAACTCACCAATTAAGAGACACAGGCTAGTAGAATGGATCACAAAACAAGACCCAACAATTTGCTGCCTACAAGAGATGAATTTGATAGGAAAAGACATACATAGGCTGAAGGTGAAAGGTTGGGAAAAATCATATCACTCATATGGACTTCGGAAACAAGCAGGAGTGTCCATACTCATATCAAATAAAATAGATTTCAAGCCAAAGTTAATCAAAAGGGATAAAGAGGGACACTACATACTGTTTAAGGGAACCATACACCAACAAGACATAACAATCATAAATATTTATGCCCCAAACAATGGTGCAGCTATGTTCATCAAACAAACTCTTCTCAAGTTCAAGAGTCTAATAGACCACCATACAATCATCATGGGAGACTTCAACACACCTCTCTCGCCACTGGACAGATCTTCCAAACAAAAGTTGAATAAGGAAACTATAGAACTCAATAACACATTTAATAACCTAGACTTAATTGACATATATAGAATATACCACCCAACATCAAGCAGTTACACTTTTTTCTCAGCAGCACATGGATCCTTCTAAAAATAGATCATATATTATGTCACAGGGCAACTCTTAGACAATATAAAGGAGTAGAGATAATACCATGCATCTTATCTGATCATAATGGAATGAAACTGAAAATCAACGATAAAAGAAGGAAGGAAAAAGCATACATCACTTGGAGAATGAACAATAGGTTACTGAATGATCAATGAGTTATAGAAGACATCAAGGAGGAAATTAAAAAATTCTTAGAGATAAATGAAAACACAGACACAACATATCGGAATCTATGGGACACATTGAAAGCAGTTCTAAGAGGAAAATTCATTGCTTGGAGTTCATTCCTTTAAAAAAGCAAAAACCAACAAATAAATGATCTCATACTTCATCTCAAAATCCTTGAAAAAGAAGAGCAAAACAACAGCAAAAGAAGTAGAAGGCAAGAAATAATTAAAATCAGAGCTGAAATTAATGAAATCGAAACAAAAGAAACAATTGAAAAAATTGACAAAACTAAAAGTTGGTTCTTTGAAAAAATAAACAAAATCGACAGACCCTTAGCCATGCTAGCGAAGAGAAGAAGAGAGAGAACTCAAATTACTAGCATACGGGATGAAAAAGGCAATATCACAACAGACACTTCAGAAATACAGAAGATAATCAAAAACTATTTTGAATCCTTATACTCCAATAAATTAGAAGATAGTGCAGGCATAGATAAATTTCTTAAGTCATATGATCTGCCCAGATTGAGTCAGGAGGATATAGATAACCTAAACAGACCAATAACAATTGAAGAAATAGAAGAAACCATAAAAAGACTACCAACTAAGAAAAGCCCAGGACCGGATGGGTATACAGCAGAGTTTTACAAAACCTTTAAAGAAGAACTAATACCAATACTTTTCAAGCTACTTCAGGAAATATAAAAAGAGGGAAAACTTCCAAATTCATTCTATGAGGCCAACATCACCCTGATACCTAAACCAGACAAAGACACTTCAAAGAAAGAAAACTACAGACCAATATCTCTAATGAACCTAGATGCAAAAATCCTCAATAAAATTCTGGCGAATCGGATACAAAAACATATCAAAAAAATTGTGCACCATGATCAAGTAGGATTCATCCCTGGGATGCAAGGCTGGTTCAATATACGGAAATCAATAAATGTTATTCACCACATCAATAGACTTAAAAATAAGAACCATATGATCATCTCGATAGATGTGGAAAAAGCATTCGACAAAGTACAGCATCCCTTTATGTTCAAAACTCTAGAAAAACCAGGGATAACAGGAACATACCTCAATATTGTAAAAGCAATCTATGCTAAGCCTCAGGCTAGCATCATTCTGAATGGAGAAAAACTGAAGGCATTCCCTCTAAAATCTGGAACAAGACAGGGATGCCCTCTCTCTCCACTTCTGTTCAACATAGTTCTCTAAACACTGGCCAGAGCAATTAGACAGACAAAAGAAATTAAAGGCATAAAAATAGGAAAAGACGTACTTAAATTATCACTATTTGCAGTTGACATGATTCTATACCTAGCAGACCCAAAAGGGTCTATAAAGAAACAATTAGAGCTAATAAATGAATTCAGCAAAGTGGCAGAATATAAAATCAACACGCATAAATCAAAGGCATTCCTGTATATCAGCGACAAATTCTCTGAAATGGAAATGAGGACAACCACTCCATTCACAATATCCTCAAAAAAAAAATAAAATACTTTGGAATCAACCTAACAAAAGAGGTGAAAGACGTATACAATGAAAACTACAGAACCCTAAAGAGAGAAATAGAAGATCTTAGAAGATGGAAAAATATACCCTGTTCATGGATAGGCAGAACTAACATCATCAAAATGGCGATATTACCAAGTTCTCTATAGGTTTAATGCAATGCCAATCAAAATCCCAACAGCATTTCTTGTAAAAATAGAGAAAGCAATCATGAAATTCATGTGGAAAAATAAAAGACCCAGAATAGCAAAAACAATGCTAAGCAGGAAGTGTGAATCAGGCGGTATAGTGATACCAGACTTCAAACTATACTACAGAGCAATAGTAACAAAAACAGCATGGTACTGGTACCAAAACAGGCGGGTGGACCAATGGTACAGAATAGAGGACACAGAAACCAATCCACAAAACTACAACTATCTTATATTTGATAAAGGGGCTAAAAGCATGCAATGGAGGAAGGATAGCATCTTCAACAAATGGTGCTGGGAAAACTGGAAATCCATATGCAACAAAATGAAACTGAATCCCTTTCTCTCGCCATGCACAAAAGTTAATTCAAAATGGATCAAGGAGCTTGATATCAAATCAGAGACGCGCCGTCTGATAGAAGAAAAAGTTGGCTACGATCTACATTCGGTGGGGTCGGGCTCCAAATTCCTCAATAGGACACCCATAGCACAAAAGTTAATAACTAGAATCAACAAATGGGACTTACTCAAACTAAAAAGTTTTTTCTCAGCAAAAGAAACAATAAGAGAGGTAAATAGGGAGCCTGCATCCTGGGAACAAATCTTTACTCCTCACACTTCAGATAGAGCCCTAATATCCAGAGTATACAAAGAACTCAAAAAATTAGACAATAAAATAACAAACAACCCAATCAACAAATGGGCCAAGGACCTGAACAGACACTTCTCAGAGGAGGACATACAGTCAATCAACAAGTACATGAAAAAATGCTCACCATCTCTAGCTGTCAGAGAAATGCAAATCAAAACCACCCTAAGATACCATCTCACTCCAGTAAGATTGGCAGCCATTAGGAAGTCAAACAACAACAAGTGCTGGCGAGGATGTGGGGAAAAGGGTACACTTGTACATTGCTGGTGGGACTGCAAATTGGTGCAGCCAATTTGGAAAGCAGTATGGAGATTTCTTGGAAAGCTGGGAATGGAGCCACCATTTGACCCAGCTATTCCCCTTCCTGGTCTATTCCCTAAAGACCTAAAAAGAGCATGCTACAGGGACACTGCTACATCGATGTTCATAGCAGCACAATTCACAATAGCAAGACTGTGGAACCAACCTAGATGCCCTTCAATAGACGAATGGATAAAAAAAATGTGGCATTTATACACAATGGAGTATTACTCTGCATTAAAAAATGACAAAATCATAGAATTTGCAGGGAAATGGATGGCATTAGAGCAGATTATGCTAAGTGAAGCTAGCCAATCCCTAAAAAACAAATGCCAAATGTCTTCTTTGATATAAGGAGAGTAACTAAGAACAGAGTAGGGACGAAGAGCATGAGAAGAAGATTAACATTTAACAGGGATGAGAGGTGGGAGGGAAAGGGAGAGAGAAGGGAAATTGCATGGAAATGGAAGGAGACCCTCAGGGTTATACAGTGGAGGGGGTAGAGAGAGAGGAGGGGAGGGGAGGGGAGAGGTGGGGCGGGGGGATGGTGGAGGATGGGAAAGGCAGCGGAGCACAACAGACGCTAGTATGGCAATATGTAAATCAATGGATGTGTAACTGATGTGATTCTGCAATCTGTGTATGGGGTGAAGGTGGGAGTTCATAACCCACTTGAATCAAAGTGTGGAATATGATATGTCAAGAAATTTGTAATGTTTTGAACAACTAACAATAAAAAATTAAAAAAAAA
>NW_026692905.1:0-250790 GCF_021218885.2 Marmota monax | reverse complement strand
TTTAAACCATCACCCTTCTCTTAATGTTTTTGTGTTAGATCAATTTTATGTTTCTTTACTATTGTTTTCTGACCTTATAGATATTTACTAATTTTGGAGTCTGTTTGATTTATAAGTTTCTGAAATAGGTATAATAAATTATTTACTATGGCTGTGACATATCAAATTTAACTTGTAACTCTGATTGTTCTCATTTATGTATGTAGGTACTTTGCTAGGTTCATGCAAATGTATAATGATTATATTTTCTTTTGTAGATTTTTCCTTGTGTAGCATAGCATTTTATTGTTGTATTTTTTTCTTAAATTTCTATTTTCTTTACTTAATATTTTGAGCTAAAATTCACTGGAGTAAAATATTTAAGGAATGCAAAAAGAGAAATATGAGGCAGGAATTTTAAAATAAGACAAATTGACCTTTGTGATAAATATCAGAGACAAATTCTTTTGAAAATGTTAGTACTAGGAGAATATTTTTTTCTGAATCCTTCAAAAGAATCTATTAAATCAGACTGAACTTTAAACAATGAGAATGAGCAGAAAGTTTGATGTGTTTGTGGTAAGAACTAAATATGTGTTAGCTTACAGGAATAATTCTAATTGATGCTTATAAGGAATGGAATATGTACACGATGGCTATACTCTGAGAGTATAGATGCAATATCACTATAAAAATGGTTGGACAGTAGAGAAAGAGGTGAAAAGTAGTATTTGTTTATTAATTACCATATAGTAGTAACTGAAATAAAAAGATATTACTTCAAATCACTTAGCACAAATTTGTTATAAAACACTCAACAAAAAGAAATTTACATATTCCACCCATAAGCTATTCTGTAGTGCAAAAGCTAATATTTTACTTAAAGGGTAACAGTAGAGCCTTTGCCACCAAATCAGGCATAAAGCAAACTGCCTATGTTCTACTACTATTTAACATTGGCCTGGAGGTATTTGCTAATGTGACTGTACAAGGAAAATCAAATAAGTCATTGGAATTGGAAAAGAAGAGGTAAAATTATCTTTTCTTTTTCAGACGATATGGATATATTATGGAAAATTTGAAAGTACAGGTGGAAGAATGACTACGGATGATAGAGGACTTAGCAAAAAGTTAGGCAGTACATTTAATATATAAAAATCAGTAGCTTTTACATATTTAAACAAAACCAGAAAGAGTGTCAAATGTGAAACAAATGATCTGGTATGGTTGCAAAATGACAGCAAGATATTTAGTTATACATTTTACATGTGTCTAATTATTTACATGAAGAAAACTCAGGAAACAAAATTGAGCGACTGACAGGGAAAGTATGTTATTAGACAGAAAACATCATGAAACTATTTTTTTCTTGTAAAGTTGATTTATATATTCAATGAAATAAAAATATCCTGAGTATTTTCTGGACCAGACTGGTCAATTAGAAAGTTCACCTGAAAAAAAAAATAAATAAGAAAGAAGGGCCAGGAAAATTGGGGAATAAGGTATCAGGGATGGTGTGTGTGTGGGGGAGGGTGAGCACTATTAGATATTAAATTTTGCTTCTAAAATATCTATAAGTTCAATGGGTAAAAGAGCAGTGGAACAGAATAAAGAATCAAAATAGAGTTTATTATATATAAAAATTTTGTATGCTCTAGAGGCTGCATTCAATATCTGTGAGGGCATACATGAAATTTTTCTAAGAGGAATAGAATAACTAGCTAGCCATTGCTGAAAGCAAAATTAGGTCAATATCACATACAACTTTACAGAAAATTTCAATTGAATCAAATATTTAAATTATACAAAACAAAAATATGAGAAAAATGGGCAATTTCCTATAAAATCTTGTAGTGGAAAATCTTCTGATTATAAATTACTAGAAACAACAGGGTACACTATTTTACTAAAAAATAATGTTTTCATAAAGCATAAATCATAGACAAATTTTTAAAAAATGGCAAATTGGAACTATGTAGTCAAGAAATATATTCACCTGATTTGGTGACAAGTACTCACTGAGTGATAGGGAAGGTTGTGACCTTCACAAGGGCCATTTTGGGGCATATAAGAGGTAGAATCTGATTAGATTGCATTGAGGATGAATGATAAATGAGAAAATCGAGACAATGTCCCTCTGAAATGAGGTAGAGAAGGAGAGAAGAAAGCTGAGTTAGAGTGGGAGGGTAAGGGAAGGATTGACTGTGGTAAGTGCTCAATTGATGGAGGTCACAGGTGAAGGTTTCAAACCAAACTAGAGAAAATTGTTCATACCTTTGTGAAGTTTTGAGAAATTGTAGAAGTTATCCAGGTGATGACTAAAAGAGATGCCAATACCAACAGCACTTTCTGAAGCATTATATTTGAGGACATGATGAGAGTCCTAGGAAAGACAACACATGAGACAGAATCATATAAAAAGTGAGTTCATCTGTACACATTGTTTAATTTTTCAACAGCAATTTACCCCTGAGACGTTTTCCCCCTTGCTAAACCACTTTCTTTCTCTCTCTTAACCAGCTCACACCTCCAACTCCTTTGCCCACCTGTTGGCTGTTTCTTATCCATATTTTATTTAGGATTGTTACTTTCTCCCTCTATGACCCTGAAATAGGAGGCAGATGTCCCTCTTACATGCTCTAGTTTCTCAGTTGGAGCACTTACCACAGTTCCTCTTACCACCATTACAACAGAAGCAGAAAATTTAATTCATCAGTCTGTCATTGGGGGAAGACTTGGGATAGCTGAAGGGGCCACAAGAACATGTTATGCTATAAAACATGATCTATAAATACCCTTAAAGAAAGTTGGTCCTTTTAACTGGTCAGGTAAGTAGGGCAGCTGACTTTTGCTGAGCACTGAGTATAAAATTTGGAAGTAGAAACTCCTTGTAGACCAAATTATTCTGTGTAAAAGAGGTGATTCAACAAGGTTATGTAGTACATGAGGAAAAGAAGGGAGAAGGAGACAAAAAGAGGTAATGAGGGGGAGAATGTGGGAAACAGGAAGACAGGGAGAAAGAGAGAGAAGATCCTCTTCATCATGTCCATGGTAAAGTGGTCATGGAACCAGAAGTTAGATTTTATGTTTTAAATCGTATTTTGAGGTCTGCGATATAAAGTCCCCCTCTCTTTTCCTTACCACATCCCCAGCGGTGTTCTTTTTTTTTATGAAAAAACCTGTGTGAGAGTAGATTCATTTACTAAAATCCTAAAAGTTTCTTTTGAGTCTGACTGATGCAAAAGGAAACAGATACATCCCATACTAAATGGATGCGAGAGAACAAATGGTGAGTTCAGAGCTGGTTAACTTTTAGAGAATCCAAGGAGAGATTGTTTAAGCAAGATGCAACACACAGTCATGATTCATAACAAGTGATTGCTTTTTGATTAAATTGGGACTCCTACTTACTGACACCTGATGTGGGGGCAATTGTAAAGGTGAGTTCTAGGTCCAGGTAAGTGTTGGGATGAAATGAATGAATACAGGAGACAGGAACAGAATGGGACAACCTCCAGTCTGTGTCACTCACTGTATTGCAATATCTTGTTTACTTTCTGATCATCAAAGACTGCTAATTACTAGTGAACTAGAATAGTTTCTATCTCAGCATTATGTGTACAGTGTCTAGGGCAGTGATGGACAAACATAATAATTATTGAATGGGTAATTTTAAAACATAATCCTGCTTTTCAGATCAAATTTTTAATTCCATCCACCAAAATTTTATATATTCTGAGAATGTTCATATAGCATTTTCAATGGGGCAAAATATCAGGGTCAAAGGACTATTCTGAGTACTCTTCACCTCCCATTCTGAGTCTAGGCCACTTTTTCTAACTTCTAAGTGAATTCCATTATATGTGAGTTTCAATGAGTGGTCTGATTCATATTTATGTACTTAGAAAGTAGTTCATATGAGTAAGTTTCAGCAGGATTGGGAAAAAAAAAGCATTTTGGTGCAACCTAGACTCTCTACTTCCTTTTCTTAGGTTTTAAATTTTATTTTGTTCATTCACTTATTTAATAATCACTAAGTACCTACCCAATATGTGTCAAGTACTGTGCAATATACTGAAGATAAAGTGAACCAAAAAAAAAAAAAAAAACAACTCATGAATTATATGAACATTCATGAGAATTAGAATACATTAGTGGAAACACTAGTTTCTTGTTGGTCTGTGAATAAGCCTTATTTCTCCATGTTCCTGAGTCAGTGCTGCACCTCCTGCCTAAATTCTCATCCTTCTCCCCTCCCTGCACCCATCCCTTCCAATTCCTTCTTCAGTAAAGCTGGAGAATTTCTATTCATCATTTGAGTTTGTGCTTGAGTGAAGACTGTTCTTTACTCAGTAGTTTTAGATAATAACCTATTCTTTTGTGCTAGTCTATTGTGCATACCTGTGTTATAATACATGCTGCACCAGTTTATTTTATGTTATTATGTGTCATTTACTTCATGAGGCTGCTAGACATTCCAGAGGAGATCCTTATCCAAGAAGAGAATCACCTAACTGAATCTATCCACCTTTGATTGCTGGTATGTTTATCATAAGGTACTGGTCATGACAACCATCCCATTCTGTTGCATGTATTTCTGAGCTCACATTTGCCCTGGTGAAGTATTTGCTGGCCAGAGCAGTCTCCTTTGATAGTGGCCAGAGTGCTTTTTTTTTTTAAAAAAAAAAAAAAAAGGTATTTTACTGCTGGGCTTGGCAGCTCATGCCTGTAATCCCAGCATCTCAGGAAGCTGATGCAGCAGAATCACGAGTTCAAAGCCAGCTTCAGCAATTTAACAAGGCCCCGAGCAACTAAGGAGACTCTGTCTCTAAGTAAAATAGAAAAAAAAAGTGCTTGGGATGTGGCTCAGTGGTTAAGTGCCCAGGGGTTCAATCCCTGGTACCAAAAATAAAACAAAACAAACAAAACCCCCAAAACAACAAGATTTTTGTACTGACTGTCATGGTTTAGAGTTTTATTAATGATATCCTCCATATCTGTTATATTTTGGGTCTTGTTATGGATTGGATGTGAGACACTGCAAGAAGAATCAGGGGAGAAATGATCAAGTTGTGAGAGTCTTAAACCAATCAGTGAATTAATCAACTTATAGGGATTAATCAAGTGGAAACTGGAGGCAGTTGGGGTGTGGCTGGAGGAGGTGGGCATTGGGCATGTGGTTTGGGGGTATATATTTTGTATCTGGAAAATGGAATCTCACTCTGCTTCTGGAATGTGACATGAGCTGCTTCCTCTGCCATACTCTTCCTCAAGGATGATGTGCCTTGCTTTGAGCCACAAGGAATGGAGTTGTCTATGGACTAAGACCTCTAAAATCATAAGCCTCCATATAAATTTTTCCTTCTCTACAGTTGTGCTGATTGGGTCTTTTTCACCGAAGCAAAAAAGCTGACTAAAACCAATCTGGTATGTTTCCCAAAGGCTTATGTGTTGAGAACTTGATTCCCCAGCTAGTAGTGCTATTGAGAGGTGGTAGGAACTTTTAGAGATAGAGTCTAATTTGAAGGGGTGGACCACCTAATTTGAAGGGTAGAGTTTGTCCCTAGACCCTTTCAGCCACCATGAAGTGAGCAGTTTTTTCTTTACCATGTATTCCCCACTGTGGGGTTGTTTCACCACAAGTCCAAAGGGATAGCGCTCAATTACTCTGGATTAAAACCTCTGAAACTGTGTGCCAAAATAAATCTTTTCTCCTTTAAGTTATTTTCCATTGTTGTTGTTATTATTGTTATTATGATGATGATGATGTTTAGGGTACTGGGAATTGAACCCAACAGTAGTGTACTAATGAATTGAATCTACAGTGTTTTAGTATTTTTTTATTTTTTTATTTTTGAGGGTCCTACTAACTTGCTAAAATTAGGCTGGATTCACAGTCTCCAAGTATCTAGGATTAAGGCATTTACCATCATGAGTGACTATTTTTCCCTGCTATTTTGTCACAGCAACAGAAAGTTTTCTAACACGATACTAAATCATTTTTGCATCTGTTTTCTATTTTGAAACCTTAATGCAGTTCACTTTTGACTAAACCAAAGAATCACTGATCACAGTATTGCTTGGTGCCTAATGGGCATATAATCTCATTTATTCCAAAATCAAGGTCTTACTCAGATTCTAGACCCTATATTGAGCTCTGCATTTTCAACTGTCTTTAATAATTTTCCACTTGGAAATTATTACTGGCAGAAGTAATGCCAGGTCTTAATTATGTTAGCTATTGAGAGTCTATTTTGTGCATCTTTTCTCAGTCTCTTCCATTATGGCTACATTTTCATCATGAAAATTGGCAAAGCCTGCAGCAGATATTTTTTTTTTTGTTTTTAATCTGGGAGATTAGATTTGTGAGCTCACCCTCACTCTAAGAACTCTGAAAGTCTGTTTGTACCATTAAAATATTTTGTCATCTGGAAGATCAAAAATGGCAGATTATAAGGAGGCTGCACTTTCCATTTGTTCCATGGATTGGGATTCCATTAGAAATACTGCTTCTCAGTGAGGTGAGAGATAGAGGGAATTCACTAAAATTCAATATTGGACACTCAGACCCAGAAATTCAGGTGCTCTGAGCCAAGGACAAGAAAAGGTATGTTGTAGCCAAGCTGATTGCTAGATAACCATAGAGGGAAAAAAGGGTAACAGAAAGAGAAAGAAACACAACAGAGAAATTTAACATAGAAAAACCTGTAGAACCATAAAACATCCTAAACTTAGCTGAATCAGAGGCTGCATAGTAGTTGGGATTTGAGAGTGATCCTTGCTTGTCAACTGGAAAGTTGAGAACTGAGGGGAAAGCCATCTTGAGGCAGTCATGCTGAAGCTGGCTACTCTAAGAACCCAGGAGACCACTGTAAATATTGAACCCTGTGTGGGCTGGTGCCTATCACAAAGACAAGGCTGTACTTAGCAGAACATGATTGAAACATGAAGATTGCACCTGGAGGGATAAAGGTCAGAAATATAGAAGGGAATGCAACGTGTTTTCCCCTTTGAATCTAGTGGCTCATGTAATCAGTTGAAAGGGATCAGGAAACTGATGAGGCAGACATGATTACACTGGCTGAGCCTGGGAAGGCCATTCCAATGGATGATGGAGAGTGTGAGACCTGTGGAGGGTTGGTCATCCTGACAGGAAGTAGAACTCTCTGGAGACCCTGAGATCAGCATCTTCCTGTCTCTAGCATTGTATTGATCTAATCTCTCCAGGGCAGATACCATCTGACAAACTTCCCAGAGTTCTAATCAGAGGTAAACCCGAGCTGCTGGAACTTCCCATTTAGAAACATGCATCAGCCCCACCCTGGGAGTGCATGAATATAGTTTGTTTAGACAAAACTTCAGTTGATAGTATTTCCCCTTTTTCTGGTGAAAAGGGAAGCTGAGAGCTATTTCAACCAACTTTTGTTCCAGTCCACTCCAGCTGAAAGCTGATTCAGGAAGTCAGGACAGAACATGAATGAGAAATTTAATAAAGTGATAGAGATACTGAAAAAGAACCAAACGGAAATCTTGCAAATGAAAGATACAATAAATCAAATAAAAATTCAGTTGAAAGTCTCTTCAGTAGAGAGACATATACTCAAAGATGCAAATAGACCCCAATAGAATAATACTAAATGATGTCAACATCTCTTTCACTACTAGGTACGTAATCCAGATATAAATGCAATAAAGACTCTCAAACCTAAAAAATATTATAAATCAAATGGACCAAGTGGACATCTACAGGATATTTCATCCAGTGACAGCCAAATTCACTTTCTTCTCAGCTGCTCATGAAAACATCTCCAAAATAGATCATAGTTTATGCCACAAGAGAAGTTTTAGCAAATATAAAAACTTGATATAATTCATTGCGTTTTAAGAATCATAATGGAATGAAGTAAAAAAATTAGAAAAACTACAGAATCTATATAAACACACGAGGCATGGACAATACACTTTAAAAATATTTTAAAGTTTTCTTTTTAGTTATACATGATATTAGAGTATATTTTGACATATTTATACATACATGGAATATATATTAATCTAATTAGGGTCCCAGTCTTTTAGTTATACATGTTGTGGAGATTCATTGTAGTGTATTCATGTATAAACAGAGAAAATTTATGTCGATTCATTCCACTGTTTTTCCTATTCCTGTCCCCTCTCTTTTACTTCCATTTCCTTTTGGCTAATACAATGAACTTCTATCCCCACCCATGCCTTATGTGGTAGGATATATCAGAAAGAACATTTGACTTTTGTTTTTTGGAGGATTGACTTATTTTATTTAGCATGATAGTCTTTAGGTATCCATTTACTGGCAAATGTCATAAGATCATTCTTTTTATATGGCTGAGTAATATTCCATTGTGTATATATGTCACATTTTAAAAACCCATTACTCTGTCAAAGGGCACCTAGGTTGGTACCATAGCTTAGCTATTTTGAAGTGAGCTGCTATAAACATTGATCTGGGTCATCACTGTAGTATGCTAATTTTAAGTCCTTTGGATATATACTGAAGAATAGGATACCCTGGGTTAAATGGTGGTTCCATTCCAAGTTGTTTTTTTGTTTTTGTTTTTGTTTTTAGAAATCTCCATAGCGTGGTTGCACCAATTTCCTGACCCACCAACAAATGTATGAATGTACCTTTTTCCCCTCTTCTGACCAACATTTAATATTACGTTTTTTTTGTGATTGTTGCCATTTTGACTGGAGCAAGATGAAATCTCACTGTAGTTTTAATTTTCTTTTCTCTAATTGCCAGAAATTTTGAGCATTTTTCACATAATTTGAACAATACACTTTTAAATGATAAATTAGTGATAAAAGAAATCAAGGGAGAAATTTAAAGATACTTAGAGTTGAATGAGAAGAGAGACACAATGCATCCGAATCCCTTGAAAAATATGAAGGTGGTGCTTTTTTTAAATACTTTTTTTAGTTGTAGGTGGACACAGTACCTTTTTATTTTATTTATGTGGTGCCTAGGATCCAACCCAGGACTTCACACATGTTAGACGAGTGCTCTACCACTTAGACACAGCCCCAGCCCCTGAAGGTTGTTCTAAAAATTTTTCTTCTTTTTTTTTCTTTTTAGATATACATGACAATAGAGTATATTTTGACATAGTATACATACATGGAGTATAAATTTCCATTCTTGTGGTTGTATATGATGTGGAGTTATTGGTTGTGCATTCATATATGAATATAGGAAAGTAATGTCTGATTCATTCTACTGTCTTTCCTATTTCCATCCTCCCTCTCTTCCCTTCATTACCCTTTGTCTAATCCAATGAACTTCTATTCCTCCCTCCCCTTATTGTGTGTTAGTATCCACGTATCAGAGAGAACATTTGGCCTTTGGAGTGAGAGAGAATCTCAGTGTAGTTTTAATTTGCATTTCTCTAATTGCTAGAGATGTTGAATATTTTTTTCATATATTTGTTGAATCATCATATTTCTCCTTCTATGAAGTACCTGTTCATTTCCTTTGCCCATTTACTGATTGGATTATTTGTTGTTTTGGGTGTTAAATATTTGGGTTCTTTATATATTCTGAGGATTAATGCTCTATCTGAGGTGCAGGTGGCAAAGATTTTCTCCCATTCTGTAGGCTCTTCACACTCTTGATCATTTCCTTTGTTGTGAAGAGGCTTCTTAGTTTGATACCATCCCATTTATTGACTCTTGATTTTATTTCTTGCACTTTAGGGGACTTGTTGAGGAAGTTGGTTCCTAAGCTGACATCATGTAGATTCAGGTCTACTGTTTCTTCTATTAGGCACAGGGTCTCTGGTCTAATGCCTAAGTCTGGTCTACTTAGAGTTGTGTTTTGTGCAGGATGAGAGGTAGGTGTTTAATTTCATTTTGTTACAAATGGATTTCCAGTTTTCCCAGCACCATTTGTTGAAGAGGCTATCTTTTTTTCTAATGTATGTTATTGGTGCCTTTGTCTAGAATGAGGTAATTCTATTTATGTGGGTTTATCTAAGAAAAAATTGTAGTTGTGAGCATCTACAAAAATATGAGAAAGATCCCAAGTAAATAGCCCAATGATTAATTTCAAGGCCCTAAAATAACAAGAACAAGCTATTTACAAAAATTGGTAGAAGAAAGTAAATAATTAATGTCATTGCTAAAATTAATAAAATAGAGAATTAAAAAAATACAAAGCATAAAGGAAATGAAGAGTTGGTCCTTTGAATAGGTAAATAAGATTGATAAAGCCCTAGCCAAAATAAACAAAAGAGAGTAACTCAAATTAATAAAATTAGAGATGAAGAAAGAGATAAGATTTTGGACAGCATAGAAATCCATAGGCTCATTAGAGATTATTTTGAAAACTTGTACTCCAATAAATGGTAAAATCTAGAAGTGGATACATTTCTAGACCTACATATGACCTCCCAAATTGAAGTGAGAGGACACAGACAAACAGAACAATATCAAGCAATGAGATTGAAATATCAATAAAAAGACTTCAACAAAGCAAAGCCCAGGACCAGATGCATTCTCAGCTGAATTCTACGCTACTTTTAAAGAATAATTAATATCAATGATCCTCAAATTATTCCATGAAATAGAAAGAGGCAGAACTCTTCCAAATTCATTCTATAAAGCCAGCATCACCCTGATACCAAAACTAGATAAGAGCACATGAAAAAAACAAAATCAAAAACCCCATGAACCAATATTCCTGATGAACATAAATGCAGAAGTCCTTAATAAATTTTTAGAAAATCATTCAACAACACATTAAGAATATTGTATAACATGACCAAATTTGTTTTATTCCAGGGATGCCAGGATGCTTCAACATGCACAAATAAATAAATGTAATTAACCAAACAAATAGAATTAAAGACAATAATCAGTCATTTCAATAAATATACAGAATACGTCTGACAAAATTTAGTAGTGCTTTATGACAGAAACACTGAAAAAACCAGGGATAGAAAGAAGCTACCTCTATATCATAAACACTGTATAAAATAAACCAAAAACTAACATCATGTTAAATTGGGAAAATCTGCAAGTATTTTCCCTAAAATCAGGAAAAACAGAAAGATATCCACGTTTACTACTCTTATTTAATATGGTACTTGGAAAATTTTGTTGGGCACAGTGGTGGTGCTAATTCCAGTGGCTCTTGAGGCTGAGGCAGGAGGAACACAGGTTCAAAGCCAGACTCAGCAACTTCAGAAGTTCCTGAGCACGTTAGCAAGATCCTGTCTCTAAAGAAAATATATTAAAAAGCAAAACCAAAAATGCCTGGGGATGTGGCTCAGTTGTTAAACACTGCTAGCATCAATCCAAACTGTGCAAAATAAAAAAAAGAAAATTTATCCAGGGAAATTAGGCAGGAGAATGAAATAAGAGAGATAGAAATAGGAAAGGAAAAAGTAAAATTGTTTCTGTTGCAGATGATATGATCTTATACTAGGGAGCTCCAAAGAGCTCTACCAGAAAACTTCTAAAACATTCATCAAAGTAGCAAAATAATAATGAAAAAAATCAACATACAAAAACTGGAGCTTTTCTACACACCAATAATGAATTTGGTGAGATAGAAATCAAGAAAACAATTCCATTCACAATAGCCTAAAAACAAACAAACAAAACACTAGGAATAAATCTATCCAAGCAGGTTAAAGACCTCTACAAGAAACACTGAAGAAGGAAATTGAAAAAGATACTAGAAGATGGAAAGGCCCCCCATAGTCACAGATAACAATTATTAATATTGTTAAAATGGCCATATTACCAAAAGTAATATACAGATACAATGCAATCCCTATCAAAATATCAATGACATTCTTCAAGACCTAGAAACACAGTCCTAAAATCCTTTTGGGAGAATTGAATACCCAGAATAGCTAAAGCAGGCCTAAGGGGGAAAAAGTGACTGGAGATATTCTAATACCTGACTGCAAATTATATAGCAAAATTATAGTAACAAAAACTGCATGGTACTGGCATAAAAGCAGACATAGATCAATGAAACAGAATAGAAGACAGAGATAAAGCTACACAGATACAGTCAGCTGAACCCTGACAACTATGCCCCAAACATATGTTTTTAACATATGGCACTGGGAAAGCTGGTTATCTATATGTAGAAGAAAGTGACTAGATACATATGTCTCATCCTGAAAAAAAAAGTCAATGAATCAGAGACTTAGGAATTAGACCAGAAACTTAGCAACTGCTAGAAGAAAATATATGGTAAACACATCAACATGTAGGCACAGGCAAGACATCAGTTGTGCCTCCAAATTTCAGGAAATAATTCTAAGAATAAATAGATTGGATCACATTGAATTAAAGTTTCTGCACAGCAAAGGAAGCAATTAAGAGGATGAAGAGAGAACCAACAGAATGGTAGAGAATCTTTGTCAGTTACTCTTCTGACAGAGGGTTAATATCCAGAATATATAAAGAACTCTAAAATGCCCCCCCCAAACCAAATAATCCATTCAGTAAATGAGCAAATAAACTAAATAAATGTTTCTCAGAAGAAATATGACAATTATCAAATATGACAAATAACAAATAACAACAATAAATATTTGTGAGGATGTGGGGAAAAACGTTCACTCATACATTGCTGGTGGGTCTCAAAATTGGTACAATAAGTTGGAAAGCAGTATAGAGATTTCTTAGAAAACTTGGAATGGAACCACTTTTTAATCCAGTTATCCCACTCCTTGGGTTATTCCAAAAGGACTAAAAATAAGCATACTACAATGACACAGCAGCATCAATGTTTGTAGAAGCTCAATTCACAATGGCAAAGCTATTGAACCAACCTAGGTACCTTTCAAAAGATGAATGGATAAAGAAAATGTGGTACATATACACAGTGGAATATTACTCAGCCATGGAGGAGAATGAAACTATTGCATTTGCTGGTAAATGAATGGAACTGGAGAATATCATGCTAATTGAAATAAGCCAGTCCACCCAAAAATGAAGGCTGAATGTTCTCTCTGATAAGTGGATGCTAATGGAAAAGGGAGAGTATGGAGGGGAAGTATAGATGTTAAGTTGATTAGAAAAAGAGGAATGAAGGGAGGGAGTGTGGATAGAGATGTGGAAGATAGTAGAATAACTCTGACATAGCTTTTCTTTGCTCATATATGAATACATGACTAGTATAACTCCACATTATGTTCAACCACAAGAATGGGATCAAAATTGTAATGGGCTGCACTCCACATATATATAAAACATTAAAATACACCCTACTGCCATGTATATACAAATTAATAAAAAACTAGAAAAAAAGAATAAAAATGAGCAATGAATATGAAATAATGTTCTACAACTTTAGCAATTAGGAAAGTGCAAATCAAAACTATTCTGAAATTTTATCTCACTCCAGTTTGAATGGCAGCCATCAAGAATACAAATAAGGGCTGGGGTTGTAGTTCAGTGGTAGAGCACTTGCCTAGCATGTGTGAGGCATTGGGTAAAATTCTCAGCACCACATATAAATAAAGTAAAAGTCTGTTGACAACTAAGAAAATTGAAAAAGAATACAAATAATATTACATGCTGGAGAGGATGTTTGGAAAAAGCAACACTTTATGCTGTTGGTGAGATTGTAAATTTGTACAACCACTATGGAAATCAGAACGTAATGTCCTCCAAGACTAGGAAGAGAGCCACCATGACCCAGTTCTACCACCCTTCCATATTTATCCTAAAGTATTAAATTCAACATATTCTAGCCATATGTGCATAACCAAGTTTATAGCAGCACAATTCACAATAGGCAAATTATGGAATCAGTCTTGATGTCCATTAATGGATGAATGAAAAAAGAATATATGGTATATATACACAATGGAGTTTTATTTAGCCGTAAAGAAAACAGAAATTTTGTCTTTTGCAGGAAAGTGGATGGAACTTGAGAAGCAAAATAAGTCCTACTCAGAAACCCAGTGGTCACAGGGATGGGAATGAAACAGATAGTAGAATGAATCTGACAAACTTTCCTATGTTCATATATGAATACATGACCAGTGAAAATTCACATCATTTACAACTTCAAGAATGGGACGGTATGCTCCATTTATGTATAATATGTTAAAATACACTCTACTGTTATATAAATCTAAAAAGAACAAATCTTAAAAAGTAAATAATATTTGGAAACTAAAGAGAAAAAAGGGGAAATGGGGAAAATCTCATAGAAATAGAAGGGAGATCAGTATGGTGTAGGAAGTAGACCAAGGGGATGAATGAAGGAAGGGAAAGGGGAGGTTCTGGGGAATGCGAATGACCAAATCATATTTTTCTATTTTGTGCATGTTCAAATGTTTAACAACAAATCCTAGTATTATATAAATAATGCACAAATAAAACGTTTAAAGGAAAAAAAGAGTATTTTCTTTTCCTTAACTCCTCTTCTTCCTCTACGATGTTTGTGAGTGGCATCTCCATTCAAAACCCTGGGCACTCTCTGCCTCATTTGTCTCCTTTGCTCATCTGCTGTCATCCTCAGACATTATCAAGTAAACGTGCAGAGATGGCAAGTGTTGACCTTTCTATTGCTGGTAATAGAAACTTATAGCTGGGAATGTGGCAACACATTTCCCAGCTGCTGTGGCATTCAGGTATGGCCCTGGGATTGCTGTCTTTGCAGTGGAATTATAAACAGAGGCAACACATGATTTATTTTCTCCAGGCTCTTCCTCTTCCTGCCTGCTGCAACATTGGCATGCCACCAGCCTCACGTTGACAGTGAGCATAATGACAACATCCTGGAACAGGGGGTTCCCAAAAATTCTTTGTAACATGGGAACCCTTGGTCACCTTGTGAAGCCTTGACCTTCTCCAAATAAAGGTTTATAATATGTAAAGTGCAACATATGGAGTCATAACAAACCCAATTATATTGAGATATAATGATCAACATTTTAAGTAACTCCATTTGTTAATGCTTTTATATAATTCTTAATTAACAAACAAAAATACAAAACTTAGCACAGGCTTACATGTACAATAATTCCAAAGCTGTAATCTGTAAGGATGATATTTCAAGATTCTTTAATAATTGTGTCATGTGTCACAGGTATTACTAAAACTCCTGTGATTTGGTGTCAGTATTCATTATTGAGATTGATAAACTTAATGTAGCACATAATGACAATAAAGATGTATATTTTTTTCCCATTTGAGATCACAGACCTTCTAAATTTCCTCCATGGACCCATTTGAGGGTACACCCCCCAATCTCTGATTGAGACCACAGGCAGAGGATGGCAGAGCTTCTAGAGTACCTGGCTTCCTGGATGACCTCAAAGGGCTGAACCTGCCTGGACAGTTACAGGAGAGACATAAACACCTATCTAGTTTCCTTGTTTGTCACTGTTATTTCTTTTGCTTTTCCCTCCCCACAGTGTTTATATCTGCCTAATTAATATGTCTTCAATTAGTGGACCTCCTTCTATCATCTTCCAGGTATAGGTGCTTTCAACATATTGCTTACAAATGGCTTTGGTTAAAATAAAACAAAACAAATATCATTGAGGCAGAGTTTACATGCATATAAATATATTCATTTTGAGTTCATGTTTTAATGAGTTTTGAAAAATGTACATTCCTAATATTACCATTACCCCCGAAAAGTTCAATTTACCAGGTAATTGTCCTCCTCCATCAGCCTACTCTGCTTCTTGATCCCTGGCAATCACAGACCTTGTTTCCTGTGCTTCAGATGAAACTTGTTTTCCTTGGGTTTCATGTACACGTAATTATGTAGAATGTACTTTTTCATTTGTCTCCTTTGACTCAGTGTCTACTTTTGAGGATTCATCTGTGTTGTGGCACTTATCACTGCTCTGATTCTTTTCATTATTGACTAGTATTTTCTTTTATGAATATACCATAAAATTTTTATCTTTTCATTGTTTATGAACATTTGAATTATTTCCAGTTTGGGCTTTTGAGAATAGAACTGCTTCTATGAATATTCACATACAGTTTTCTATACTGTAGTGAGATTTTCATTTCCTTTTGGTAAATACCTAAAAGTGGAATGACTGATTTACAAAGTAATTAGATGTTCAACTACCAAAAGCCAGCTGGACTTTATTGCTCTTAATCTGTACATATATTTGTGAAGAACTGTTCTACTAACAATGTTGAATATTCCCAGTTGTGAACATGATTTAAAGCTCTCTGTTTGAAATTTGTGAATTCTCAGTTTGATGATCTTCAAAGTAAGTCTTGAGAAGCCTGGGCTTTTAATCAAGTACTCTATTGGACCTCCAAATACAGTCTGTTTCCTTTTAGTGGCAACAGATGAGAGCCCTACTCAGTCATTTCAGGCTTCGTAGCTGCTGCTTTCTGCTAGGCTCTGTGGAGTCTTCCTTGTGCATATGCAGCTCAGGGCTCAGTCAAGGTTTTGAGTGGATTATACCTGGATCTGGGGGATCTTTCTCTCTGAGTCTTTCTCCTTCCTGCTGAATCCACAGCCACTCTCTGCTCTGAACTCTATTATGACATCTGGGTCAAAAGTCTACATTTATCTGCTTGAATTCAAATTACCCTACAAAATGACACTGAGGCTCCTTGGCTAGTGAAAAGCCCTGAAAGCATAGCTCCCACCTCAGCATGATTCCCTTCTTTTCAAGGATCCAGAGTCCTCCAGTGTCTGCAGTTTTTGAACTTTCATTGGTGTTTCAAGTAATTATTTTAAACATATTTTCCCCAGAGTTTAATGCTGTCATGTGGGAAATGTTTGTCTCAGATGAGCAATTTGCCATTTTTACTGCTGGAACTTCCTGGTCTGCTTGCATTTCACACTATCATTATAATTTTATCTCACTATTGGCTTTTATTTGTAGGTTCTACTTGTTTTCTTTTATATTTTTCCATTTCCATCTTTTGCATTAATCAAAAATTTATAATTATTCAATTTCCCCTTCTAAATTACATTGTCAGGTATACAAAGTGCTTTAGTCATTTGTTTTATTTTAGAAATTTCAGCAACATCCATCCTGGACTTAATAATGTCTAATATATATGCCAAGTTTTAATTTTTCTAGAAATGAAGGAACTTAAAAAATCATGTTCCATTGGCATTCAGTTCCCCACCATTTTGTCATTTGCATTGTCAGGTACTTAAATCCTAGAATCATAGGAATGATAGCAAATATACTTTCTAAATTTTCTCTAATACTTATTTAGATTTGTACACTTAATGTCCCTTTGTTTCATTCTACCTTGCATGCTTGTCATTTGGAGGCATTTTTCCTCTGCTTAAAGAATTGTCTTTAATATACTATGTCTAAATCTTCTAGTGACAAATTTTGAAAATTAAAAATTTTCCTTTTATTTTATTGCCATACATGAAGAATACTTTGCTGAGTATGATTCTATAATGTAAATTGTTTTTCTTTGTTTCCTTGTTGGCAGGGAAGAGGAGCATCAGCAAGAGGAATATTACTCTATTTTTATTTTATTTCCCTAAATTACTCTTTGCTTATCTCTTACTTTCTCAAGCCTTCTCTGTCTTGGCAGCTTAATGATGCTTCATAAGGAATAAAAATAAAAATCTTCAGTTAATTGTTCTTAAAAGGAAGTCACATGCTAGTCTGTTACTTTTGGAAACATAAATTATATATATATATATATATATATATATATATATATATATACACACACACACACACATGTGTAAATATATGCTATGTACATATATATATGTGTGTGTGTATTCATTATCTGTAGAGTATTTTCATTTAAATTTCTAAAAAAATTATGTGGTTTACATATAGAAATACAAGTGTCATTTATATAGTTCCTGTATCTTAAAACAAGAAATAAACAAACATGATGAGAAGTGGCCATATTAGGCATCTTTGTCTTGTTTCCATTGAGCAATCACAGAATATTTCTCAGATCAATAAAAATAATGCAGACAATTTTATTTCCTTTGATTGAATATTTGTGTGTGTAGTTGTTGGGAATTAAATAGACTTTATATAAGTGCTACTATAAAATATGTGCTACTATAAAGTGGTTAAGAAAAATGTGCTGATTGTATATTGAGAGACAGCTACCAGAATTTAGAAGCAATTCAATATATTTACATATAACATAATGTGCTGTTGTGAAGAAAGTAACAAGCATGGGCTGAGGTTGTGGCTCAGTGGTAGAGCACTCACCTGGCATGTGTGAGGCACTGGGTTCAATCCTCAGCACCACATAAAAAAATAAACAAATAAAATAAAGGCATTATGTCCATCTACCACTATAAAAAATTTTTAAAAAAGAAAGTAACAAGCATGGTAAATGTTTATCAAAATTAATTATGTAAATTAAAAATGTACATATAAGGCATTGAATATACACATATGCATATTAAAAACACAAATTTAAAAAGATTCTTTTCTGACTTTATGAGATCCTGCTGCCCACCTGGGCTTGGTTGCCCCTGCACCAATCCAAACTCAATTATCTGTCTTTGAATCAGAACTCATCTCTCCAGAAAGAATTCCAGAAAAATTCTAGACCACTCTGATACTTGCCATTTTCTGAAATTCTGTGGCACATTTGTACATTTTCCACCTGCATAGTGTCACACATGATACAAGGCAAATAAATATTATAAGATATAATCATGATTTCTTGGCATATTTCTCTTTCTCCAACTAGATGTTAGCTGAGTGACTCTAGACACTCACTCCCCACAGAAGTCTGTACTGCTGATTGGTTCTTAGGAAAATACTTTGTCTTCAAGACGTCTCAAAACTAACCTATTCTTGGTAGAAGACAGGGTGTCGCATCATGTTTTGTTTTCCACACTTTTCTCCTAAACTTTCCCCCTTTCTTCTCTTTCTCTTACTTGGGAGAAGACCTTGGCAGAGACATGATCTTTCTAATTTATTTTTCATTACCCTATGCTCTGATGGTTGGCAGGACTAGACACAGAGAATGGCAGAGTCTCCATAGTTTTCCTACTCACCTGTTATGGTGATCTCCCCACCTGGGTAGTTGAAAAAGTCCTGTGATTTCTTAACTCGCTCTTGTAGCTACATAAAACTCCTTTTCTTCTCCGTTTGTGAACACTTTTGTTTGTATCAGCCTGTATGCAATGTCAACTGGCTTAGTCCTAGCTTAGGCATGGATTTAAATAAGCAATAAAAATCATACAATTACAGGTACAAAGTTTCAGTTTGATGATTGGATCAGAATAAATAATTCTGGGGTTGTATAGCACAGCATAGTGACTGTAATCCATTATAATTAACATTTTAAAACAGCTAAAAAGATTTCAAATGTTATCACCACAGGAAATTATAATAATAGATATGCTAATGAAATAGATTTGTTCATCCCACCATGTATACAGCCACCAAAATATCACATGATCCACAAATGTATCCAATTAATTCACAATTAAAAAAGACACTTTTTAACAAGAGTAGTACAGTTAAATGGTGATATAATTTCACAGGCTCAGCTAACTAAATATTTGTCTGAAATTGTCCAAGCTACCTGCTTTTCTCTCCATATGAGAGACTCTTGGGATTGTGAATCTTAGTTCTAAGACAGCTATGGTACTTGAGGTCCTAGTGTAAACTTACCCCCACTGGTTCTGCTATGTGGGCAGAGTGTCCTCTGAAAATTCAGAGTCTCAGGACAATACCCCATGGGAGGAAGAGGTGCCAGTGAACATGTGCAGAGAGCAGGTGGGCGGCTGAGAGAGTGCTATCAGCCTGGACAGGATCACTACTAAGTGGGGAAGGCATGTTTGCTCTGGAGGGTAGGGAAATGGGGTGTGGCTCATTTTCCTGCTGAGGAGGAGTATCTACACATCATGTCCTTCCCTCTAGTACCTCCTTTTGTGTCATGCAACTCTTGCTTCAGCTCTGAAGCAGGTATTTCCAAAACATCTCTCTAAACCTGTATGCCCCAAATTTGTGCCAATTCCTAAGATTTGGTTTCAAAGTTCACAAGTAACATGTTTATCAAACATCTCAGGTGCAGTTTTCCCTAAATTATCTGGGTGAAAGACAAAGTTATTTATTTCTAGTTTTAATTTCCTAAATTTCACCTAGGAGTACTTTTGAAAATCCAGTAAAAATCTGCATTAATGCCAGGCAGTGTGAAATTTTCCTGCAAGTTTTGAATGCTTCTTGTCACTTTTGGGCTTACCTTGAGGAGGACTAGTAACAAGCAATCCAAGGACTGGCACTGGTCTGTGGATTAATTTAGAGAAGAAAGATGTAAAGAAATGTGAAAAGGAAAGGAAATATAGATGTTGCAGATGAAAGGAAATAGAAAAAAAGAGTGTTGAAAACACACCAGTGTCAGAGATTACAATGGAAGTCTTTGGTGGGAAGCTTGATCAACTAGGGCAGGTCATATCAGCCATCTGACATTCCTACATTGTTAATGTACATACCATTAGCACCAAAGTTCACAGGTTATATTATTGTTCATATTGATATTGTATATTCCATGGGTATGGACAAATATGTAATGACACCTATACACTATTATAGTGTCATAGAGTGTAATTTCATTGACCTAAAGATTTTCTGTGCTTTGCCTAGTCATCCCTCCCTCTCGTTTGACCTCTGGTAACCATTGATCTTATTGGCCCCATAGTTTGCTTTTTCCATAATGTCACATGATTGAAATAAAATATTATGCAGCCTTTCCAGATTGGCTTCTTTCGCTTAGTAGTATACATTTAAGTTCTTCATGTTTTTACATGCCTTGAAAGCTGATTTGTTTTTCACAGTGAATATTTCACCATATGAATGTTTTGGCTTGTTTTACTTTCTCAAATGTTTCATAGTTATCTACTTTACTCACTTTTATTAACATGCAATAGTTGTGGAAACAGTACAAATTAATGGGTTTCACTGTGATGTTTTCATGCATTCTTATATTGTGCATGATCATGTCCACCCTCCCTTTTATCCCAGCTTATCCTCTCCACTCCTCTTCCTTCTCCAGCACCTTTGTCATTTTATAATAGTTCCTTTTCTACTTACAGGTCATTTTTATTTTCATTCTTTTAGTTTCCACCTATGAGAAAAATCATGTGATACTTGTTGTTTGTTTGCAACTTATTTTGCTTAACATGATGACTCCAGTTCCATGGCAGTGGACACCAATTTTGTATTCCTACAATGGCATGAGGTTATTCTTTATGGAGGTTCTTATAAATGTACATCATGTTTAACATTTTTTTTTTCATCTGTTGAATGGCACCTAGGTTGATTCCTGTGAAAAGTGCCCCAGTAAACAGGAGTATGTTGGTACCTTTTGTATGCTGACTTTATTTTTGGGGGGTATGTTCCCAGGAATGGTATAGTGGATCACATGTTAGTTCTATTTTTATTTGGGGGGGGGACTCCATACTGTTTTGCATACTAATTACCAGTCCTACCAACAATGTGTGTGTGGTCCCCTCACTTCCTCTCCAGCATTTAGTCATCTTTCTTTTCTTTAATCATAGCCATTCTAATTGGGTGAGATGGAATCTCAGTATAGTTTTGATGGTTAAAGGTGTTGAGTATTATTTTCTGTATTTATTGGCCTTCGTGCTTCTTCTTTTGAGAATTGTTTATTCAAGTCTTTTGCCCGTGTTTTGATTTATTACTTGCTTTTTGCTGTTGAATTTTCGGAGTTCTTTATATATTCTGGATATTAATCGTGTCTTTCGAGTAGTTAGTAAATATTTTCTCCCATTCTCTAGAGAGGTTATCGATTCACTCTTCGGATTATTTCCTTAGCTGTGTAGAAATTTTTTAAATTCAATATTATCCCATTTGTCAATTCTTGCTTTTCTTCCCTGAGCTCTTAGAATTCTATCCAGAAAATTATTGCCTGTGTCAATATCTCCAAGTGTTTGCTCCAAGGTTTCTTCTAGTAGCTTTAAAGTTCTAGGTCTTACAATAAGGTTTTTCATCCATTTTGAGTTGATTTCAGTACAGGGTGAGAGCAAGGAATCTAGATTTTGTCTCTATATGTGGATATCTGGTTTTCCCAGCACAATTTGTTGAAAGGAAGCTTTTATAGAGAATCTGTTGGCTGTAGGTGCATAGAATTATTTCTGAGTCAGAGAATATTCTGTTCCATTGATCTATGTATGTATTTTATGCCAGTACCATGCTGCTTTTGTTACTAAGGCCTTTGGTATATTTTGAAATCAGTTATTGCAATGTGTCTCTAGCATTGCTTTTTTTTTTTTTGCTAAGGATTGCTTTAGCTATTTAGGATCTGTTGTGCTACCATATGAATTTTAGATTTTTTGTTTTTGGTTCAGTGGAGAATTTCATTAGCATTTTGATGGGGATTTCATCAAATCTGTAGATTGCTTTTGGAAGGATAGCCATTTCACAAATATTCTCACAATCCATAAACATGAGACGTCTTTCTACCCTCTAGAATGGTCTTCAATTTCTTTATTCAGTTCCACCCTCTAGTATTCAGTGTTTTGTAATTTTCATTTTATAAAAATTCGACACCCTTAAGTTTCAAAACCTGCTGATTTTTATTTTATATGTTGAATTTGCATCTAGCTACTTTCTTAATTTTTTTCATCACTTCTAAGTCTTTTGGTGGAGTCTTTAGTGTTCTATGTACAGAATCATCATCTAGAAACAGAGATAATTTTGTTTTTATTTGTATCTCTTTTGTTTCTTTTTCTTGATTAATTCCTTTGGGCAACATTTCTAGTACTATATAGAATAAGGGTCCTGGCTCTGGACACCTATCAGTTCCTAAGGTTATTGGAAATTATTCCATTTTTTCCCCTCTCATATAGTATTAGCTTTGAGGTTGGCATATATTATTGTTGGGGTTTAAGTGTGCAGAGTTTAGCTCCCTCAGGCCTGACAGTTTGCAAGAGCTGTGGCTGTGATTTAGGTCAGCTGAGGCAAACCTCAGTTAGGAGGAGGAAACGTTCTCTTCCCCTTATCACAAGTCACAAGTTCTGCATGGTTTGGCCAAGAGGAAGAAGCTTCCTGCATACTTATCCTGGGAACAGTACATTCTAAAAGAAACAAATGCATCCTCAGAGGAGTAGATAATGTCTACAAAGAACTTTAGGAGGGCACTTATCAAACAAACAGGAACAATTTGAATCTAGCTCTGTGTATCCGCTGAGGCATGATATTTGGACAATGTAGGTAAAGTGTTATTGAAGAATTGCTTGCTTTGTTAGAAGAAGTATATAAAAGGAACTTGCAAATAAACTTCAGCATGCAGTTGCATTTGCTGCCTTGGCTCTGCATCCCCTGTGTCCTGGTTATTTCACGAACCTTACCCAGGGACCCGAACGCTCTAGACGTTCACAATTGGCGCCGGAATAGGGACCCTGTTGGATTGTCAGGAAGGGTAAGTTATTTTTCTTTATATTACAGGGTGATAGGACAATCTTCATCTTCTCCTTTTTTACGTATTCTTAGGCATTCACTTGCTGTCTATGGTATTAGTATTTCCCATTCTGATATAGAGATGTGTCTTAAGGTGGTCAGGGAATGGAATCCCTGGTTCCCGGAGGAAGGATCTATGGATGTGGATAATTGGAAACGGGTCCATCACAATGTTGAAAAGGCCATGAGGCAAGGTGAAAAAATTCCAATTCGGTTTTGGTCTATCTGGTCTATTTTATATACAATGTTTAAAGCTATGGAGGAAGAAAGGTTAATTGGCAACTTACAAAAGGAGCTAGCTCCCTCTATTCTAGATCTCCCTCTGGATGTTAGTGAAAAAGAAGAGGTAATAAAAGATACGCAACAATTGACTCATAATTCTTCACAAAATTCTGCTGATTTAATTGGTACTGCTACAGAAAAGAAAACGAAAGTAAAAACGATGATTGATGATCACTCCGTTTCGGAGCAATTCAAACTTGTTATGGAGGAGGTTTTGGGACGTCTTAATAAATCAGAAGCTAAAATAGACCCTAAGCCTTTATCGGGAACCAGGCCCTCTGCCCCTCCGGCCACCAATCCTTTTTTGGCAGCTTCCTTAAAGGCTGTCCAGGAAATGGACTTAGAACCTTCTGACGATGAGGATGAAACTCCTTTCTTTGCTTTTCCTATAATCAGGCCTGATCCAGCTAATGGAATGGCACATCCACCTCGGTATGAGGAGATTGATATTGATCATATTAGCAGATTAAAAAAGGCAGTGACAATGTACAGACCTCAATCCCATTATGTAAAAGCATTGCTTAATGCTTTTGCTACTCATTATAATAATTTTGCTCCAGTACATAGGAATTATGTAAAGTGTTAAAGCAACTGTATATATTTAAATTGTGTGTGTTAAAGATTAGGAAAAAAGATAATGGTTATTTTTCCTAAATGAAATAACATTCTTCTCTCCACTAAATTTTTTTCTAAAGTTAATGGCATTTAAGTCAAGGTAAATTTTAAATATTAAGATTTCCGATTTATTGAGCTTGAATTATGCCACCATGCTTATGTAAAAATGAAGGTGGCACCATGGTAAAACTTAATGAGAAGTAGTTTCTCAGTTGTAATAATTTTGATTTCTCTTTCTTGTGATCTCTCCTTCCCTGTTGTCTTGAACCATAGCAAAAGGATACTACATCTCTCATTACTATAGAGATGAGGTTATTGAAGTTATATAAACACATCTCAATCTCTGTTTCTTTGAAAGGTATCTGTTAAATCCTGCTAGGTGATTGACAAGACTAAATAAGAAAAATAAAGGTAAATGTGATTCATGTTTTGCACACAAATGCAAAATTTTATAACCACATAACTTCATAGTTGTGATCTCAAAAGGAATTTCTCCTTTAATTTTTCTTGCAGTTAATGTAAGAATACTCTAAATCTCTAAGCTTCTGAAGTATTAGAGGTAAAGATGATCTAGTAAAGATGTAGTTTATCCATTTAGCATGTGTTTATTTTTCCTTATGTACTCAAGGTGATTTATTTGTTCAGCTCAGTGATATTACAGCTAAAAAACATTCATTAGCAAAAAAAAAAAAAAAACAATCTACATCTAACAAAAGAATCAAAAATGTTTCTTATTTTTGTTGAGTTGAATGTTTGACTCTAACACTTTTCTATATACAAAACATAGATTCTCCAAAAATATTATGCCATATGCTGACCAGATCGCATTATTAATTGAACAAGGAAGACAGAGAAGTATAACTTTGATGGGCAATGACATTTCTCACATAATTACCCCATTACCTAAAGACCAATGGACTTACTTGGTACAAATGACTGAAATGCTACAAATAGCTTTGGCTGAATATACCAGAGGTATTTCCTATCATTTCCCCAAGGGCAAATTATGGGACATGTTAAAACGTCAACAATTTGTAATCAATAATATTATTAGTGAATATCCTTTAGACAATGTTGTTACTGTGTTTACTGATGGATCAAAAACTAAAAGTGCTTATTGGACAGAGAATCAATATTGGGTTCAAATAACAAACTATCAATCTGTTCAACAAAATGAATTATTTGTAGTCATTCAAGTTTTAAATGATTTTGATAATCAAGACATTAACATTCTTACTGACTCTGCATACACGATAGGAGTAATTAAAAATATATTTACTGCAGTCGCCTATTCTAATAAACCTACTCTACAAAATCTTTTTCTTACTTTACAAAAACTTTTACAAGCTCGTAATGCTCGCATATTTATAGATCATATTAGATCACACTCTAAATTACCAGGATTTTTGACATATGGTAATGCTCAGGTAGACAAATTAGTGATGTTCGAAACTCCTCAAGAAGAACATAATCTGTTTCATTCTAATGCCGGACATTTATACATTAAATATAAGATTCCATATAAACAAACAAAACAAATTATTAAAAATTGTCCAGTTTGTCGACCTTTACAATCTGAGGATTGTACCTTCTGGAGTAAATCCTAGAGGGATTCAACCTAATGAATTATGGCAAATGGATGTTACACATGTTCCCTTGTTTGGACGTTATTCTTGTGTTCATGTTACTATTGACACATACTCTAAATTTTTGTGGGCTACCGCTCAAATTGGAGAAACCACCCGTCATGTTATTCAACACTTAGTGGAAACATTTGCTATTATGGGAATTCCTGCTATGATTAAAACTGATAATGGTCCAGCTTATACTAGTAAAATTTTTAAAGATTTTTGCAAATTATATGATATTGTTCATCTAACTGGAATAGAATATAATCCACAAGGACAAGCTTTAGTAGAACATGTACATGCTATGCTTAAAACACAAATTAAAAAATTAAAAAGGAGGAAAATGACAGATTTAAATATGCACTTGTTTAGACATTTACAAAATCAACCTAAAGCATTGTTACATCAAGCCTTATTTATTTTAAATTTTCTTAATCTTCCACAAGGAGAAATATTGACAAGAGCAGAACGACATTTTGAGCAAAAAAACCTTAGAAACAGTTCATGAACCAATTTGGATAAAAAGGGCAGCCAGGGATTTTACTTTATAGAGGAAAGGACTATGCTTATGTTTCAACAGAAAATGGACACCGGCAGTGGCTCCCAGGGCGGTGGATCCAGACCCGTCACAATCAGAACAGCACCAAGGGGGGCACCCTATCCACTACCCCAGCCTACATACAGAATCCTGCCGAAAGAGAGATGGAATGTAACCATTCGGAACAACAAATTGATGGCCTGGGGTGATGGCGGAATTGCTGATCCACGCTTGGCTTCAGTGCAGTACCTTCATCATTTACAAACACATTTATGGAAAATTGCTGCTGCAACTAAACCTGTAATTTTGTCTAATGGCTCTTTCTCTGGGACTAGTCAATCTCCTGCTTCTTATAATTTTACTGTATTTAAAGAGTATAATATAACCACATGTGTGCCCATGCCATACCTGTTCTTAATTGGAAATGTTACTTTTGATGAGGGAATTTTATGCTTTAATTGTAAATTGTATACCTGTATTAATACATCTGTTTCTATTCCTCCTGGTTATTCCATTGTGCTGTTACAACAGCGCTCTCACATTTGGCTTCCTGTAAATTTACAAAGAACATGGTCCCAAGATCCTGTAAACACTTTGGTTCTGGAATTTTTTAGACAATTGTTAAAATGTACTAAACGGTTTATGAGAGTTGTTGTTGCTGTAATTCTAAGTCTTATTGCAGTGACTACAGTTGCTACAGTTTCAGGGATAGCTTTACATACTTCTTTACAAACAAAACAGTTTGTTGAGGAATGGCATAAAGATTCGCATGAGTTATGGCTATCCCAGACTCAAATTGATTCTAGACTTCAAACTCAAATAGATATTTTAAAACAGACAGTTAATTGGTTAGGAAAAAAGATACTCACCTTAGAACAAGAAATTAGATTAAAATGTGACTGGAATTCAACTTCTTTCTGTATAACTAATGTACAATATAATCAAAGCTTACACGAATGGAGTATCATACAAAATTATCTCGATGGTAATGATACAGCTCAATTAATGATTGATTCTTTACAAAAGGATATATTTGAAATTTTTGGAAAAGGGTTTCAACATGATGATGCTGCACAAATAGCTGAATTGTTTTTAAAACAGTTAGAAGGATTAGATCCCAAAGGAATTGCTCAAAGTCTTACCCATATGGCTGGAGGAGTGGGAATAGTGTTATGCTTAGTTATTATCCTGTTTATAATTATATATTGCATGTGCATAAGACCATCTCTAAACTCTATATTAATTTTGTGAAAAGCTGTTTTAGAAAAGCAAAAGAAAAAAGAAGGAATTGTTGGGGTTTAAGTGTGCAGAGTTTAGCTCCCTCAGGCCTGACAGTTTGCAAGAGCTGTGGCTGTGATTTAGGTCAGCTGAGGCAAACCTCAGTTAGGAGGAGGAAACATTCTTTTCCCCTTATCACAAGTCACAAGTTCTGCATGGTTTGGCCAAGAGGAAGAAGCTTCCTGCATACTTATCCTGGGAACAGTACATTCTAAAAGAAACAAATGCATCCTCAGAGGAGTAGATAATGTCTACAAAGAACTTTAGGAGGGTACTTATCAAACAAACAGGAACAATTTGAATCTAGCTCTGTGTATCCGCTGAGGCATGATATTTGGACAATGTAGGTAAAGTGTTATTGAAGAATTGCTTGCTTTGTTAGAAGAAGTATATAAAAGGAACTTGCAAATAAACTTCAGCATGCAGTTGCATTTGCTGCCTTGGCTCTGCATCCCCTGTGTCCTGGTTATTTCACGAACCTTACCCAGGGACCCGAACGCTCTAGACGTTCACATATTATAATGAAGTATGATTTTTCTATACCTAATTTAGCCAGGAATTTTTTTTTCAAGAAAGAATGTTGAATTTAATCAAACTTTTCCCTGCATATATTGTTGGTATCATGTGATTTTGATCCTTGATTTTAGTTATATACTGAATTTTGTTTGTTGATTTGTATATGTTGAACCATTGTTGCATCCCTGGAATAAAACCCAATTGATAATGGCATATGATCTTTTAATGTGCTGTGATTTCCATATGCATGTATTTTACTGAGAATTTTTACATCTATGATTATCAGGGTTATTATATATATAATATATATTATATATGTACATATATGTACATATATTATATGTAATATATAATATATATATATAATATATAATATATAATATAATATAATATATAATATATAATATATATAATAACCCTGATAATATATATATATATATATATATATATGTACATGTATGTGTGTATAAATATATATATATATATATGTATATGTGTGTGTATATATATATATGTATGTATATGTGTGTGTATATACATATATATATATATATATATATATATATATATATATATATATATATATATATATATATATTGTGTGTGTGTGTGTGTGTGTATGTGACGTTCTTATCTGGTTTCAGTAACAGGGTAACAGTTTTTAATAGAATGAATCTGGAAAGGCCCTTTCACTCTTATGGAACTGTTTGATTGGCATTGATGTTAGTTATTTTCTAATCTGTGTTAAAATTCAGCACTTAATCCATCTAGTGCTAGACTGTTCATTGTTTTTGTTTATTTTATCTGCTTCCATCTCATTACTCATTATTGATCTATTTAGATTTCTTACATCTTCTGGATTCAATTTTGATAGATCATTTATGTTCAGAAAATTTCCCATAACTTCTAGTTTTGTAACATATTGGCATACTGTTTTTCAAAATATTTCCTAATGATCCTGTACATTTCAGTGTTTTCTGTTATAATGTGTCTTTTTTTTAACCTCTAATTTTATTTATTTTGGTCTTTTCTTTGTTTCTTCAGTTAAATGTTTGTGCATTTTGTTTATTTTTCTAAAGCATTAACTCTTTGTTCATTTAATGTTTTGTATTGTTCTTTCAGTTTCCATTTCATTTATTTCTGCTCTGATCTTTGTTATTTCTTTACTTTTGCTGTTTGGAGATTGGTTTGTTCTTTGTTTTTCCTAAAACATGGAGATGCATCATTATGTTATTTATTTGAGACATCTTTATTTTTTCCATCATTTTGCTTAACTTCTACATGTGAGAGAAAACATTTGACTCTAGATTTTCTGAGTTTGGCTTATTCACATAGCATGATGTTGTCCATTTCCATCCATATACCTGCAAATGCAATAAATTCTTCTTTATGGCTGACTAAAACTCAATTTTCTTACCACATTTTCTTAATCCATTCTTTTTTATAGTTTTTAAAAAATTTATATATGAAAGCAGAATGCATTACAATTCTTATTACATGTATAGAGCACAATTTTAAATATCTCTGGTTATATACAAACTATATCCACACCAATTTCTGTCTTCATGCACGTATTTTGGATAATAATGACCATCACATTCCATTATCTTTTATGCCCCCATTCCTCCTCTCTTACACTCTAACCCCTCTGCCCTATCTAGAGTTTGTCTGATCCTCCCATGTTTCCCCTCCCTACCCCGCTATGAATCAGCCTCCTTTTATCCAAGAAAACATTCAGCATTTGGTTTTGAGGGATTGGCTAACTTCACTTAGCATTACATTGTCTAAATCCATCCATTTACCTGCAAATGCCATGATTTTATTCCCTTTTATTGCTGAGTAATATTCCATTGTGTATATATGCCACATTTTAAAAAAATCAATTCATCTTTTGAAGGGCATCTAGGTTGTTTCCACAGTTTAGCTATTGTGAATTGTGCTGCTATGAACACTGATGTGGCTGTGTCCCTGTAGTATGCTGTTTTTAAGTCCTTTGGGTATAGACCAAAGAGAGGAATAGCTGGGTCAAATGGTGGTTCCATTTCCAATTTTCCAAGAAATCTGCATACTGCTTTTCATATTGCTTTCCCCATTTTGCAGTCTCACCAATTTGCAGTGTATGAGTGTATCTTTTCCCCCACATCCTCACTAACACTTACTGTTTTTTGTCTTCATAATAGCTGCCATTTTGATTGGAGTGAGATGAAATCTTAAAGTGGTATTGACTTTCATTTCTCTAATTGCTAGTGATGATGAACATTTTTTCATATATTTGTTGATTGATTGTATATCTTCTTCTGAGAAGTATCTCTTCAGGTCCTTGGCTCATTTATTGATTGGGTTATTTATTTATTTTTTTTGATGCTTAGGTTTTTGAGTTCTTTATATACCCTAGAGATTAATGCTCTAGTGTAAGGGTAAAGATTTGTTTCCAAGATATAGGCTCTCCATTCACCTCACAGATTTTTTCTTTTGTTGAAAAAGAAACTTTTTAGTTTGAGTCCATCCCATTTATTGATTCTGGATTTTAATTCTTGTGCCACATTAAGGAAGTTGGGGCCTAATCCCACACAATGGAGATTAGGGCCTACTTCTTCTTCTATGAGACACAGGGTCTCTGGTTTTATTCCTAGGTTCTTGATCCATTTTGAGTTGAGTTTTGTTCATGGTGAGAGATAGGGTTTATATTTCATTTTGTTGCATATGGATTTCCAGTTTTCCCACCACCAACAATTCATGTTGTTGGCACCTTTGTCTAATATAAGATGATTGTAATTTTGTGAGTTAGTTTCTGTGTCCTCTATTCTGTACCATTGGTCTACCAGTCTGTTTTGGTGCCAGTATCATGCTGTTTTTGTTAATATTGCTCTGTAGTACAGTTTAAGGTCTGGTATAGTTATGCCACCTGCTTTACTCTTCCTGCTAAAGATTGCTTTAGCTATTCTGGGTCTCTTATTTTTCCAGATGAATTTCATGGTTGCTTTTTCTCTTTCTATGAGGAATGTCATTGGACTTTTGGTTAGAATTGCATTAAATCTGTATAGTGCTTTTGGAAGTATGGTCATTTTGATAATATTAATTCTGCCTATCAAAGAGCAAGGTAGACCTTTCCATTTTCTAAGGTCTTCTTTGACATCTTTTTTAGGGTTCTGTAATTTTCATTATATAGATCTTTCATTAAGTTGATTCCCGTTGATTCCCAAGTATTTTTTTTTATAAGGTTATTGTAAATGGGGTAGTTTACCTTATTTCCCTTTCAGAGGATATGTCACTGTTATCTAGAAATGCCTTTGATTTATGGGTGTTGATTTTATATCCTGCTACTTTGCTGAATTCATTGACTAGTTCTAGAAGTTTTCTGGTGGAACTTCTAGGGTCATCCATGTATAGAATCAAATCATTATCAAATAGTGCCAATTTGAATTCTTCTTTTCCTATGTGTATCTCTTTAATTTCTTTAGTCTGTCTAATTGCTCTGGCCAGTGTTTCAAGAACTATGTTAAATAGAAGAGGAAAAAGAGGACATCCCTATCTTGTTCCAGTTTTTAGAGGGAATGCCTTCAATTTTTCTCCATTTAAAATGATGTTGTCCTGGAGCTTAGCATAGATAGCCTTTTATGATGTTGAAATATGTTCCTGTTATCCCTAGTTTTTCTAGTGTTTTGAACATGAGGGGGTGCTGTATTTTGTCTAATGCTTTTTCTGCATCTATTGAGATAATCATATGATTCTTATCTTTAAGTTTAATGATGTGATGAATTACATTTATTGATTTCTGTATGTTGAACCAATCTTGCATCCCTGGGATGAATCCCACTTGATTGTGGAACATGATCTTTTTGATATGTTTTTGTATTCAATGTGCCAGAATTTTATTGAGAATTTTTGCATCTATGTTCATTAGAGATATTGGTCTGAAGTTTTTTTTTTCTTTTTGATGTATCTTTGCCTGGTTTTGGAATCAGAGTGATATTGGCCTCATTGAATGAGTTTGGAAGTGCCACCTCTTTTTCTATTTCCTAAAATAAATTGGAGAGTATTGGTATTAGTTCTTCTTTAAAGGTCTTGTAGAACTCAGCTGTGCATCCATCCAGTGTTGGGCTATTTTAATTGGCAGACTTTTTAAAAAAATATTTTTATTAGTTGTTGGTGGACCTATATTTTATTTAATTATATGTGGTGCTTAGAATTGAATCCAGTGCCTCACACATGCTAGGCAAGCACTCTTCAACTGAGCCCCAACCCCAGGTCCTGGTTGGTAAACTTTTGATGGCGTCTGCTATTTCATCACTTGAAATTGATCTGTTTAAATTTTGTATATCATCTTGATTCAATTTGGGCAAATTATTTGACTCTAGAAATTCATCAAAACCTTTGATATTTTCTAATTTATTGGAGTACAAGTTTTCAAAATAATTTCTAATTATCTTCTGTATTTCTGTAGTGTCTTGTGATATTTCCTTTTTCATCACTTATGTTTATTGATTTGAGTTTTCTCTCTCCTTTTCTTCATTAGCATGGGTAAGGGTCTGTCAATTTTATTTATTTTTTCAAAGAACCAACTTTTTGTTCAGTCAATTTTTTTCTATATTTTTTGTTTCAGTTTCTTTGATTTCAGCTCTGATTTTAATTATTTCCTGTCTTCTGCTGCTTTGGTGTTGATTTGTTCTTATTTTTTGAGGCCTATGATATGTTCAGTCATTTATTTGTTAACTTTTTCTTCTTTTAAGGAATGAACTCCATGCAATGAATTTTCCTCTTAGAACTGCATTCATAGTATTCCAGAGATTTTGATATGTTGTATCTGTGTTCTCATTCACCTCTAAAAACTTTTTAGTCTCCTCATTGATGTCTTCTGTAACCCATTGTTCATTCAGTAGCATATTATTTAGTCTCCAGGTGTTATCATTGATTTCTCATTTCATTTCATTTTGATCGGATAGAATGCAGGGTAGTATCTCTACTTTTTTACATTTGCTAAGAGTTGCTTGTGGCATAGTATATGGTCTATTTTAGAGAAGGATCCATGTGCTGCTGATTAACATATATATTCTCTCATTGAAGGATGAATATTCTATATATGTCAGTTAAGTCTAAGTTATTGATTGTATTATTGAGTTCTATAGTTTCTTTTTTCAGCTTTTGTTTGGAAGAACTCTCTAGTGATAAAAGAGATGTGTTAAAGTCACCCAAAATTATTGTGTTGTGGTCTATTTGAGTCTTGAACTTGAGAAGAGTTTGTTTGATGAACATAAATGCCCCAGTATTTGGGGAATACATATTTACAATTGTTAAGTCGTGTTGTTGTATGGTTTCCTTGAGCAATATGTAGTGTCCTTCTTTATCCTTTGTGATTAACTTTATTTTGAAGTCTACTTTATTTGATATGAGGATGGAAACCCCTGTTTGCTTCTGCAGTCCATGTGTGTGATATGATTTTTCCCAACCCTTCAGTCTGTGAAAGTCTTTTTCTATGAGATGAGTCTCTTGGAGGCAGGATATTGTTGGGTCTTTTTTTTTAAATATAATTTGCTAGTCTATGTCTTTTGATTGGTGAATTTAGGCCATTAACATTCAGGGTTATCATTGAGTCATGATTTGTATTCCCAGCCATTTTTGTTCGTTATTGGTATTTAATGTGACTTGGTTTCTCCTCTGATTAGATTTTCCTTTAGTGTAAACCCTCCCTCTGCTGATTTTCATCATTGTTTTTCATTTTCTCTTTTTGGAATATTTTGCTGAGGATGTTCTGTAGTGCAGGCTCTCTAGTAGTAAATTCTTTTAACTTTTGTTTATCATGGAAAGTTTTTATTTCACCATCAAATCTAAAACTTAGTTTTGCTGGATATAAGATTCTTGGTTGGCTTCCATTTCCTTTCAGGGATTGGTATATGTTGTTCCACTATCTCCTGGCTTTGAGGGTGTGGGTTGAAAAGTCTGCTGAGATACAAATTGGTCTCCCCCTATATGTGATCTGATTCCTCTCTCTTGTGGCTTTTAAGATTCTATCCTTATTCTGTATGCTAGGCATTTTCATTATAATGTGCATTGGTGTAGATCTCTTTTAATTTTGTACATTTGGTGTCCTGTAAGCCTCTTGTATTTGGTTTTCCGATTTGTTCTTCATGCTTGGGAAATTTTCTGTTATTATCTCATTAACAAGATTGTGCATTCCTTTGGTTTGAAACTCTACGCCTTTCTCTATCCCAATAACTCTTAGATTTGTTCTTTTGATTCTGTCCCATTATTCTTGGATGTTCTGTTCATGGTTTCTAACTTTCTTCACTATGTGATCAACTTTATTTTCCAGATTGTATACTTTGTCTTCATTATCTGATGTTCTTTCTTCCAAGTGATCTAGTTTGTTGCTTATGCTTTCTATTGAGTTTTTTTTTTAATCTGATTTAGTGTATCCTTCACTTCAAGGATTTCTCATTAGTTTTTTTCAGGACCTCTATCTCTTTCTTGAAGTAATCTTTTCTACCTGTATATGCTCTCTTAGCTCATTGTTGGAGCAATCAATTTTTGCTTGTATTTGCTCATTTATGTCATTCTTTAATTCACAGATCATTTTAATTATGAACTTTCCAAACTCCTTATCTGACATATCATCAACTTCATTGTCCATAGGTTCTGTTATTATCGTGTTTTGGTTTGTTTGGGGCCCTTTCCTCCCTTGTTTTTTCATGTTGTCTATGTATCTTTGTTTCTTGCAGTGTGGATGTGAGATATTACAGTTTCTTCCCTGTACTCTTGTAGTACCCATGCAGATTATCTGTACCTGACCTTGATGTTGCGTTTCCAGACCCTGCTGGGGTCCCTCATTGGATCCTACTGCATCTTGGGTCTGGGTCCTGTGTAAGTTGGAGTGGGTGGGTCTGGGCCACTATACTTGACCTCCCAGGATAGTCTGCTGGTTGGAAGGGGCAGTCCTGTGCCAGGTCTTGGCTCTGTTGGGTGTCTGCCCCACCTGGAGCATGGTCGACTGGGCCTGCTCTGCACCTGGGTGTGGGTGGATCTGGCCTGCTTTGCTTGACCTCCCATGGTAGCGTGCTGGTCAGAAAGGGCAGACCTGTACCAAAGGTTAGGCTCTGGAAGTGTCTGCCCTGCTGAGGGAGGGGTGAACTGGGCCTACTGAGAGCCTTGATTCCCGTGGGCTGGTGTGGGCGGTCTGGGCTGGATCTCTGCTCCTGCAGTAGACCACTGGTCAGAAGGGATGGTCCTGCACCAGAGGCTATGCTCTGTCTAGTGTCTGCCCCAACAGGGAAGGGGTGGACCACTACTGCTGTGCGCCTGGATCCTGCAGAGTCTGGTGTGGGTGGTTCTGGAGTATATTTTAGTTTTGTTTTGTCTTTTTTTATTTTTATTTTTTATTTAAATTTTTGAATTATGTAAAATTTTCTCCTACCTATTTCCCTTCATTATCTTTTCTCTGCTAACAGCCAATCTCTATTATTCTCTCTTTCACTCTTCTTTAATCTTTTACTTCTGTCTTCTCTCCTCCTTCCTCATAATCATCAAATCCTATATCACTTCTATTCTCTCCCTATGTACCATTTGAAAATGTAAACACATTTGCAAACTTGCTTTTTTAATAACTGATCAATCATTTCTATTTATTGTGGTAATTAACATTGTAGATGTTATAGTAGCAACTGTTTGGTTTAATGCTATAAATTGTTTGCATTGGTTGTTGTTGTTTTTTGTTTCCTCCTAAATAGGGAGATACTGGAAACATTCAGGGACATTATAAGTCCACAATGTAGAAACTCTACTGCCTCAGATCTATAATGTTAGATAGTTAGTCACCAAACAAGAAAAAGAAAGGGAATAAATTGTCCTGAAGAAACCAAGATACTCCAATAACAGATTCCATTGATACCACACTGGAAGAAATGTCAGAAATGGGGTTTAGAAGTACACAGTTAAACTGATCTGTGAATTAAAGGATGACATAAGAGAGAAAATACAGATGGCAAAAGATTGCTTCAACAAAGAGTTAGACATTCTGAAGAAAAAAAAAAAAACCAAACAGAAATCTTCAATATAAAGAAAACAATAAACCAAATTAAAAATTCAAAAGAAAGCATCACCAACAGTCTAGACCACTTGGAAGACAGAATCTCAGGCAATAAAGACAAAATATATAATCTTGAAAATGAAGTTGACCAACGAGAGAAGAAGATGTTAAGAAACCATGAAAAGAACCTCCAAGAATTATGGGATAACATGAAAAGACCAAATTCAAAATTCATTAGGAGAGATGAAGGCACAGAGATACAAACACAATCTTTTTAATAAAATAATATCAGAAAATTTCCCAAATCTGACAAATGAAATGAAAAATAAAATACACAAGGCTTACAGGCCCCCAAATGTGGAAATGACAACAGATCCACATCAAGGCACATTATAGTGAAAATGACTAGCACATAGGATATAATTTTAAAGGTTGGGAGAGAAAAATATCAGATTACATATAGGGGGAAACCAATTCAGATCTCAGCTGATTTCTCAACCTAGACCCTTAAAGCTAGGAGGTCCTGGAATAACTTAGACCAAGCTCTAAAAGAAAATAGATGTTAATCAAGAACCCTATATTCAGCAAAATTAAGCTTCAGATTTGAAGATAAAATAAAAACCTTCAATGATAAACAAAAATTAAAAGAATTCAAAACCAGAATCCTGTACTTCAGAATATGCCCAACAGAATATTCCATGAAAATAAAATTTTTAAAAATGAAAACTAGTGATAGGATAGTCAATCAAAGGAGAAACTAATTCAAATTAAAAACTAGAAATAAACCAAAAAGATCAGGAACATAAATTATATCTCAATAATAACCTTGAATATTAATGGCCTAAACTCATCAATCAAGGCATAGACTGGCAGATTGGATTAAAAGACAAGGCCCAACAATATGCTGTCTCTCAGAGACTGACCTCACAGCAAAGACATCCACAGACTGAAGGTGAAAAGATGAAAAAAAAACATACCCCTCACATGGAGTATGTAAACCTGCAAGGGTGTCTATCTTCTAAAATAGACTGAGTTATGTAGGCTATTTAAATGTAATTATACAATTGTAATATTACCCAAATACATTTTTAGCATTTGTAGGGTTGTTTTGATAGCTCTCTTTCCATTGGTATCTTTACTTGCTTTTTCCTTGATTAGATTTGTTAGATTTTTATCAACTTTTAGCTGAATTATTTCTTTTCTATTTCAGATATTTTTGCTCCTACGCTTATTTTTTTGTACTTACCTAACTTAAAAATAATTTGATTATTAATCTAGCTTCTTTCTCATACAAATACTTTAAGTTATAAGTGTGCATAAGTATTATTTCATCTCAGAGTTCTGAGAATTTAAGCAATTGTTATCACTTAGTTAAAAGCACTTTCATTTACTTTTACTGTGCTTTCTTCTTTGATCTGTGAGATGTTTATAAGTGTGTTGTTTAATTTTTGAAGTAGTTGAGATGTAGGGGTGAGGTTTTATACATCTTAAGAGAATTGATTTTTATTGTAATAAATCATGCAGGAAACACAGTCTGCATGATTTCAAATTTTTTAAATTTCTCAAAGCTTATTTTATGACAGAATATAGTCTATCCCTATTAATTTTCTACGTGTTACTTTTGTGTATAGTTCTCTATAAATAACAAGTTGGTCAAGGTGGTTGTTAATGTTGTTAAGCCTTTTATACCATTACTCCTTCCAGCAAAGTGAGGGGCTTATAATCTCCAAATATAATTGTGAATTTGTCTTTCTAGTTTAATTAATTTTACTTCATATATTTTGAATATTTTGTCATTAGGTACATACACATTTAGGATCATTATACTTTCTTACTTTTTTTTTTGGTGGTTTGGGAATTGAACCCAGGGCCTTGTGCATGCTAGGTAAGTACTCTACCAACTGAGCTATATTCCCCTTGTTATACTTTCTTGATGAAGGTAACTTATTATGGTTATGAAATGTTTGCCTTCATATAAAAATACTTTTTATTGACATTTATTTTATATTACTATCTCTACTTCAGATTTCTCATGCTTATTTTCCTTTTCTTTTGCTTTTAACTTATTGGTATATTGATATTTTAAAGTGTGACATATGAATAAAGCATATAATTATTGTTTGCATTTTACACATGTTGAACATTTATACCTTTTAGTTATAACATCCAGATCATTTGTGTATAAATTACTTATTGATGGTGTTGAAAAAACAGAACATGACATGAAGGTCAGTGGAAAATTGGTTAAATGATAGGTTTGGTGATGTAATATTTTGAAAAACGAGATGAATAGTCCTGCTCTCAGGTTTACAGAGAAGATTGTTGGGATGCTTTTGTTGCAATTGCTCATTCTCTCATTTATCATATGCTACAGAACAACAGATTATTTCATTGTTTGTTAACATTTTTTAATTTTCCAAATAAAAAATCATATATACATAAAAATAATTATTAGAATTAAGGAAGGTTGTGAGAAGCAAGCAAATGGAATGCATAACCTTTTCAGGTTAATAATAACAGAAAAATTTCAAACCTGGAGAATGTGATGGACATTCAGAATCAGGACACCTTCAGAATCCCAAAGAGAGAGAAGCAATAAAGTACCTCTCATGACACATCATAATTAAATTCCTAACGTACAGAACAAGTATAGACTTTTAAAATCCTCAAGAAAAAAAATAACAGGTCCACTTTAAAAAGTCCACATTAAAAAGTGCCACATTTAGATGCAAAGCAATCAGAATCACTTCTGATTTCTCAGAATAAAGTCTAAAAGCCAGGAGGGCTTGGAATCATGTGTTGCAAGTCCTGAAAGAAAGCAACTGTCAACCAAAATGGCTGTATTCAGCAAAGCAATCCTTAAAAATCAAAGAAGAAATTGAAAAACAAAACAAAACAAAATTTTCCAACATGAGCAGAACTAGAAGAATTCATGGCTATTATACTGGCAATACAGAGCTTATTTAAAGAACTAGTCTACAGAGAAAAAATAAAAGAGAACAAAACAAACAAAAACCTAAGCTCCAGAGCTCACAAATAAACAGATCTCATTTCAAAATAGCTAAGCAAATGAGAAACAGGACCAAATTAAACATAAGAAACAAATTATAATAACAGGAATTAATAAACATCTCATAATAAGATTGAATATAAATGATCTCAACTCTCTAATTAGAAGACATAGGTTGGCAAAGTGAATTATACAACAAAAACCAATTAATGTTGTTTGGAAGAGATTCAGGCAAAGACAGCAAAAGCTGAAAGTGAAAGGATGGAAATTGATGTACCATGGGAATGGAGCCACCCAAACAAGCAGGAGTACTACTCTTATATCTGAAACATTAGACTTCAAACCAAAATTAATGAGAAGAAACAAAGATCACTTCCTACTGGTAAAGGGAATAATCCAACAAGAAGAAATGACAATAATAAATGTTTATGTCCCAAACGTGGGTGCAACTAATTACATAAAAGAGATGCTATTCAAGTGGAAGCCTTACATAGATCCCAGTATAAAAATACTGAGTGATCTCAACACACCTCTCACCATTAGATAGGTCAAACAAGCATAAACTTATTAAGTCACTTTGGAAAGAGAAAATATTATAAATCAAAGGAATTTAAGATGCATCTATAGAATATTTCATCCAACAATAGCTAAATATAGTTCCTTCTTAGAGGCTCATGGAATCTTCTTCCAAATACACCATATATTAGTAAACACAATTGATGTAATTCTTTGCATCTTATCAGATCGTAATGGAATAAAGTTAGAAATCAACATAACAAAACCTACAGAAACTATATAAACATGGAGATTGAACAATAACTTTTGAAAGATGAATGGGTGATAGAAAAAAACGTGAAAAATCTTAAAAATCTTAGACTCAAGAGAATAGTTATACAACATGCTAGAACCTCTGCAACACTATGAAGGTGGTTCCAAGAGGAATGTTTATAGCTAGAAGAGCCTACACGAGAAAATCAGAAAGATCTCAAATAAACAACCTAATGATACATCTCAAGGCTCTTGAAAAAGAACAAACCAATTCCCAAACCAGTAGAAGGAAGGAGATAATAAAGATTGGTGCTGAAATCAATGAAATTGAGAATAAAAAACACAAAGATCAGTGAAACAAGAGTTGGTTCTTTGAAAAGATCAATGTGATTGATAACCCGTTAGCCAGACTAATAAAAAAAAGAGAGAGGGATAGAAACCCCAAATTAACAAAATTAGAAATCATTAGGGACTATTTTCAAAAAATTGGAAAACCTAAAAGAAATAAATACATTTCTAGACACATATTATCTGCCAAATTCAAATTGAATTAGAAAAAAATTATATCCCATGCTTTCATATGTCAAAATAAATTCTATACTCATGTATAACTAAAAAGAACCAATATATAGAAAGAAGACAATACAAAACCTAGACAGATCAATAACATGAGATAGAAGCAGTAATAAATAGCCTTCTAACAAAGAAAATTCAAGGATCAGATGGATTCTAACCTAGATTCTATCAGATTTTTCAAGAACTAATGACAATGCTCCTCAAATTAGTCCATGATATAGAAATGTAAGGAACATTTGAAATTCATTCTGTGAAGTCAGTATCACACTCATACCAAAACCAGATGAGCACACATCAAGGAAAAAAGCTATAGACAAGTATTCCTAATTAACTTACATGCAAAAATTCTTAATAAAATAAAATGTTAAGAAATAATGCTCAACAATATATTAAGAAGATTTTACATCACAAGTAAGTTGGTTTTATCCCAGAGATGCAAGGATAGTTCAATAGACATATATCAATAAATGTAGTTCATCACATAAATAGAATAAGGACAGAAATCACTTATTCATCACAATAGATGCAAAGAAGGCCTTAGACAAAATTCACTGCCCATTCAGGACAAAAAATACTTAATACACTAGAGATAGAAGGAAACTACCTCACCATCATAAAGGGTATATAAGACAATACCAAAGCAAATCTCATAGTAAATGGGGGAAAACTGAATGCGTTTTCTTTGAAATCTGAAGCAAGTAAAGGATGTGCACTCTCACCATTCCTATTTGTTTTAGTGCTAGAAATTCTAGCCAGAGAAATTAGGCAAGAGAAGGGAACAAAAATGGATAGAAATTGGAAAGAGAGAACTCAAATTATCACAATTTGCAAATGATATGACCCTATTCATAGAAGATCCATAATCCTCCACTGAATTTAGCAAAGTGACAGGTTACAAAATCAAGATTAAAAAATCAATAGAGTTCTAATATACTAACAATGAATCTGCTGAGAAAGTAATCAGGAAAATAATTTCATCCAAAAAACATAAAATACCTAAGAATAAAAACTAAACAAGAAAGGGAAAGACCTCTACAATGAAAACTATAGAACTTTGAAGAAAATTGTACATAATGAGGGGATTTGTTGTTACATGTTCATACATGCACACTAATAACAATATAATTCGGCCCATATCACTCCCTAGCAATTATCCCTGGATCTTTTTAATTAAGAGCTTCCTATAAATTAAGCATATTATTTTATTGCCTAGGATAGATTGCAAGTGTTTCTTTCTACTTGCCATTTATCTTTTGCTTTATAATTTTTAGGGGGTGATATAAAATTTCTTATGTATATAATCCAATTTGTTAAACTGGATTTCTGTGTGGAAACAGAAAAGAGAGTCCTTTATTCTTATTACAAATATCTTTTCATATTCTTACTCTTTTCATGGTATCTTTTCATAGGTAATTTTTAATTTTAGTATATTAAGACTGGACAATGTTTTCCCTTTTGATTAATGCTTTTTGAACTCAGAAAGCATACTCTATCTTGATATTTTTCTATGCTACTGTCACCAATCTAAGAATCTTTTCTCACTGTGTTACATTGGCATGTGAGGAGCTGGATGAATTTGTAAAGTGTTTTTGGCTGGTCCATGAGATACAAGTATAGAAATTTAGGAAATGTGTAGAGATGTTAATAGGGATGTTTCCTTACCATGGCATGCAGGACAGTGAGGGGTGACCTAGGCTCCCTGATGGGTTTCAAACTCAAGTGGAGAATCGAAGGTGACCCAGCTGTGTACCATCATGTGCATTAGGACCAGGCCTGGATCCTAGAAACTTTAGGTATTTTAAAGAAAATGACATTAGCACAGATAGTATGAGATGCACACTTTAATAAGCTCTACTTTTTTCCTTTTTACATTAGTTCATGATATCCCTGGATACTAATTTATTTTTTTGTGGATAGTGTAATGTGAGGGTCCGATTTTGTTTTGTTTTCACACATGGTTATCCTATTTTCCCATAATATTTATGCAATTTACTGTCTTTTCCTCATGGCTCCCTGTGTCATGGAGCAACTGTGTTTGCAGGGCCTCTTCCGCTCCCTCGATTCTGTTTCATTGGTCTTTGGTTTTTCATTGCACCAGTGCCACACTGTTATGATTCTAGCTTTAAGGTAATTCTTGATGTGTGGAAAAGTAAGTTCTTTTATTCTTTTTCTGGAGTATCTTCATTATTTTTAGCCCTTTACATTTATGTTTAGAAATTTTAGAATCATAATATCAAATCATATATAACATAATGCACAATACAATCTTTTAAGACTTTGATTTTTATAAGAATTTTATTTAATCTATAGAGCTATTTATTCATTCAGTTTGATGTGGGGTTGTGTTCTTACATATTTCTGTTGCATTTAATCCAAACCACTGGGTTACCCAGGCATTTATTTTTGATAGTTTAGAGAGCTGCACTTTCAAGTTTTGTGCATATTTGTAAAAATAAAATGTGTTACAAAAATACAATAGTAGAGCTATAGAAGATACAATATCTAGGATTAAATACAATGAAAGATATGCACAGTATGTACACAGATTCCATATGTTATCTAATATCTATTTCTACTGTTAGAGAAGGTGTTATGTTTTGTATATTGAGATTGTGGTGCCCGCCTTCTAAATACTTCTACCTAGGCTCTCTGTTTTTCCTAAGGGAATGATGAAATAGGAGCAGTTAGTCTGTTCCTTTCTGATGTGTACTGCAGTTCACAGTTAGATAGTGAGAGGTTTTCAGCTCTGCTATCTAACTTGGTAAGGAATGTTTGTTTTGCTTCACTCAGGAAGTGATATTGCTTGTAGTTTTCTGGTAGATAATTTTTCTCAACTTTGGGAATTTTCTTTTTTTTCTTTTTCGAGTTTGTACTAGTTTTTCCCTCAACCTTGGAGGAATTTTTTTTTTTTATCAATTCTGCCAAATTTTATTTTAAATAAGGCATCATCAAGGTAGGCCTAAGGCCAAATATGTCCACCGTATTTTGGGGGGTCTGTAATCTAAAAATGCTTTTTGTATGTTTCAATAGTTGGAGGGGGAATCAAAAGAAAAATACTATTTCCTGACATATGTCAATTATATGAAATATAAGTTCCCTTGTCCATTCATAAAGTTTTATTGAGACATAACACACTCATTTTACACATTGTCCATGCTGCTTTTGCACTTCAGTGCAGAGTGGACAGTTGTGATGGAGGCAGGATAGCCTTCAGATTTCAAAATATGTACTCTCTATACTTTTACAGAGAAAGTTAGGTGACAATTTTAGAACATCATGATTTATCCCCTTTTACCTTTCTGTTCAGCCATGAGTAACTGAAATCATACTCAACCATGCCTAAAATATATAAACATTTATTATTACACACATACAAGCTCCAGGCATGATATGGTCATTCTTCACATCTCACACTCTGGGATTTGCATCCCATCTCCATTCTCACTGTCTGTAAGTGTCCCACAAATAATATGGACATTCTTTTAAATTTAATTTTCTTAATACTTAAATAAGAGTTTGTGGACAATACACAAGAGATATGTAAATTGGTCCAAAGTGATTTTGTATATATATGCTTTTAGCAAATGTAGTTTAAGAACATGTTAATCTGATTTCCAATCACAACATCAGGTGGGTGGACATTATTGGTGCCATATGCAATGGTCATGTCCCAGGCATCAATGACACCCACATTAAGATCTTTGAAAATGTCATTCAGGGTAAGATACTGAATGTAACCATGGAAGTCTCCAAACCTCTCTGTTTCTAAGTGCATCTCCCTGATATTTTCTGTCTTAATGATCACTTTAGTGTCTGGACTTCTTAGGAATAGTCGTTCAATAGCTTTTTGAACACTGATGGCTCTGCGAATGAAAACGTCAATGGGGAAAGGTCTGAAATGCTGGCCAAAGGTAATGACAATGGCTGTGTTTTTATCCCCTGATAGCCGGTCAATTTCCCGAGGGATGTAACCTTCATCTGTCACGGAATAGATACTATAAGTGACAAAAGGATAGCCATGTTTTTTCCATTGAATTTGAGTATGTCTTTCAGCATCCAGAAGCAAATGTTTCTTGAAAATTCCAGTCTCATGTAGATCAAAAAATTTCAGTGCTGATTAAACAAACAGATATTTTAACTAAAAAGTGATATTAGTGATTTTTAATATTCACAATATCATTTACAACACCTACCAGAACTATTTTTGTTGGGAGCATTGTAACTTCTAGAATAAATTACCAATTTACACTTGTGAAATATTAATAAAAGTATAGAATTTTCATTGGAGTTTATAAAGAGGAACAACATTTCTTATGAAAAATAGATTTCAAATTAAGACTCAACTCTAGAAAGCTAAATGAAATAATAAAAAACCCCAGCCCAAGTGAGATTTGAGACCTCACTAAATGTACTTTATGATTAGCCTGAATTTCCAAAAGAATATAAAGTAAACACATACTTTTTACTACTTTGGGTAAGTAGTAGATCCACTGACGCAGCGTGGAGTCTCCCAGGAGGTAAATGAGTTTTCCTTTCAAGCAGCCATTGATCTTATTTGTATCTAGTTGAATCTGGTCGCAAAATGTTGTCATCCACCTTCCTTGTAAAGTGTATCCACCAGGGACGGGAATCTTCATTCCAGTTTGGCATTTCTCTGTGCTCTTTTCACTCTCTGGGAGCAGAGATCCTGTGGTGTTAGTGGCATGTGTTAAACATCAGTCTCCTTTCTTGGGCCTTCCCTTTCCTGATCTCTTTCTCTTTTCCTCCTATGTCTTCTGTCTCTTACTAGGGGTATTATTTTGCTCACCAGCTTGTTTTAGGCACTGCTACTTATTCTTCTGAGAGATTTTGAGTCATGCTGACTCCTCCCTGTTCATTTTCTCCCACCTGTGGTCATTAGCTAAGTCTCCATGTCCTTTTCATTCTTTGCCATTCCTCTGATTTTGTAGTGACTTAATTCTGTTTTCTAATCTGAATGGTGTTACTTAATTACCTGTTGGTGTCTTTGTTACTGAATTATTTTTATTTTTTCCACCAATGAAGGAAGTGTAAATTTTCCAGGGTTTAAAAAACAGCTTAAAAGATAATATGTACATATTTTGAAAACCTTCAACACTATGAAATACCTACCTTGACTTAATGTTTTTGTTTTTTTTAAATAGAACCTTGCTAAAGGTGATTTGCAGTATTCCACAGAAACCAATATTCTGAGCCATTGCAGCCTGTTTTCCTAGAATGGCAGGCTCTCTAATGGTCTGTCTTCTAAGGTACCCCATGTGACAGAGCACCAACTCTGCCATGCTATAACAAACGTCCTCAGATGTCTGACATCATGCTTCCTTGCCAAGCTCTATGCTGCTGCACCACTGCTGAGCCATTGCCTCATATCTTAGTTTTATTTGTTCTTTTTGTTGTTTTGATTTTTTGTAGTTTGAGGAATGGGACCCTGAGCCTTTGCATGCTAGGTTAGCACTCTACTGAGCTTCATTTTATTGACAGTTCAGCTAGTAGGATGGAGACAAATGTATGAGGAGGGCAAGTTGTTTTGCCATTAAAGGTGTTACAAATTTCCCATACCATTCCTGTTTATACTCCTAGAAAAAAATGTAATGTGACCATAAATATCCACAAGGAAAGGTGGCCAGGGGTTCAGCTAAACTAATGGTTTATCTTCTAAAGAGGAAGAGGGAATTGATAATGGAGGATTACTAGCAGTCTGTGCTTTACCTTCCTTAATTAGCTTCTCATAGGCCTTGCAGTCTGATTGCCTGTGTCTACAAAATAGTATTTTCTTACATGTCAGTACTGTAAAGTTGGCTCTCTGTATCCATGAGATCTGTACCTATGGATTCAATCCACCATGGATGGAAAATATTTAGGAAATTTTTTAATCTTATTTTATTTATACAGATTTTTTCTTTCAATTATTCCCTAATAAAATAGCATATCATCTATTTACAAAGCAATTATGATGAATTATGTAGTGCAAGTATTCTGGAGATTATATAAAGTATATGGGAGGATGTGAGGATGTTGTACTTTATATCAAATGCCATGTCTATATATATATATGTGTGTGTGTGTGTGTGTGTGTGTGTGACCAAAATTGACACCAAGATTATATATATAAATTAATATATATTTGCCCTGCAGGACCCACCAGGGACATCAAAATTGACACCAAGATGCTTGGTGTCAATTTTGATGTCCCTGGTGGGTCCTGCAGGGCAAACCCCCATGAATATCAAGGGACAAGTGTATTTGTAATTTGAGGACAAAGTGGCAAATGGTGCTGGTGGCAGAATTAGAAAATGCACCTGGAAAAGTTCTCAAATCCTGATGATTTTTTTGCCAAACGGAGTTTTCCTAATCCTATAATCATGTTGGAAATTTACTGTGACATGGTTGGTATTCTAGGAGGCTTGATAACCCAACATTCTGGATGCTTGAATGCCATAATCCTAGAAACTCAACATCCCCAATTACCAAGTATTCCCCATCCCGGTAATGTATGGGCATATCCACAAAGATAGCTTTTGAGCTTATTATTGAAAAGTATAACTTGTATAATATTTATAGATCAGATAATTTATTTCCTCATGATTATTATTACATAATTTAATTTTAGTATAAACTCAATATTTTGAGCAATATGTGGTTAATATTGCTCATCTTTTTGATTAGAGATTGAAGCAGGCAGACTGTGCCTCCCCCAATATATTCGGGTCCTAATTACTCAAAACTGTGAATATGTTGCCTTCTATTGCAGACAGAATTTCCCCAGATTGACTAAGTGTATAGACTTTGAGATGGGGACAATCTTGGATGATCTGGAGGAAGGGGTCCAGTCTAAGTTCATTGATTCTCAAAATTGAAATAGGGAAGGCAGAAGGTAGACCAGAAACTTGTAACCTGAGTATTTGACCCACCATTGTGGCCTTGATAAGGAAGATGGTGTTACAAAGAAGGAAGGCCTGTAGAAGCAAAAAAGGCAACAAAACATATTCTTCTCTACAGAAAAGTATACAGGTTTGCTCTACCTTGACGAGCTCGGTGAGACTGATATTGGGCATTGGAAGAGTAGCACTAAGAGAATATGTTCGTTTTATTGAAAGCCACTTTGTTATAGCAACAAGAAGAAACTAATGGAGAGAAAATTGACATCTTTCAATATGAAGTCATCCCATTCAGAAGCAGCATACTTTCTTCAACATATATATTTTATGTCCCTTAGTACCATTTTAGATTCTCTTTGTGAAGTTCATACTCTTTTTGTTCACTTATGAATTTGCTTTTTAAAGCACAAAGGGGAGCATACTACTCTTTCCTCAGTGGATCTCTGGAGTTTTCAAAAGTCTACCAAATAAACACTGAAATGTACAGCATGCCCTTGAGAACTTCCATGATTTAGATTCTTCCTATTTTCTAGATTCATCACCCCATGTGTTTACCACACTGGCCTATTGAATAGGGTCCAGAGAATTTTGTTCATGAAAGGAGATATCAGATAAAACAAAAAACAAAACTACAACAACAACAAAAAATTACCATGTTAAAGAATCCAGGTGAGAGAATTAAATAAATTCTAGCAAGGAAGGCTTTTTTAGTGTATGTCTCATTCAACATTTTCTTTATCTCAAAGTATAAATACATAGGTGACTATAAATTACTAAAAATTAGCTAATTTCTTATATTATTTACTTAAATCTGACAACTCTATCGTTGATTTTTATGTGGTTTCTCTTTCAGCTCATTCTCTGACTACAGATATTCTTCAGGACTTACTCAAATATTAATGTTAACATAACTCCTGCATTTTGCTTTCTTCACAGAGTTGGTAGATTAAATTTTCTTCAATCACAAACTTACTAAGTATTATTTTTTTCTCAATTGATTCAAAATGCCTCAACGTATTAGACCCTAAGTAAATAATTGCTGAAGAAGTGAACAAATATTAGAAATAAATCACGAGTTGTTAAGTTTACCACTAACAGGCTTTATACACAATTATTTAAAGCTAAGGTATAAATAAGCATAAATATTATTCTTTCATGTGTAACACTGATTTATATTTGCCAATGAATCAATTAATAAGATGGAAGCTTCATATGAAATTGCTAAGTGCATCAACTAAGAGCTGGAGGTTATGCCAACAGAGATGAGGAAACCAAAGCCAGAGTGTTCCTGATCTGAAGCCATGGGTACCCATCACAGACATCTGTACAGCACCTCAGACTACGAGTTGAATGTAGGATACTAATATTTTCTCCCATAAGTCAAGAAGAAATCAGCTATAAACAAACTTTGAACTAATTTCCTTGAATGATTTCTTCTATGAAGTCCAAAAAGACTGAGATCACACATACCTGCTAGGAATTAACTATGTTGCTGGAAATCTACAACTAATAGAGTTAACACTGATAACTTTTCTCTGCATAAGACACATGACACATACACTTACCACAGAAAAAAAGCAGACTTACTGTTGCAATGGGAGACACCAATATTTTTAAGGTTTTTCATCATTTCAACTCCAACTTTGGACCTTCAAAAAATAAGACCATAGATTAGCCTATTGTGTGTCCACATAGCACAGGCCACATGAATCACTTCCTTGTAAGTGAAGGATAATTTTCAATTTTTAATAACTGAAAACTGTTACTTTTGTTATAAATTTTGTATATATTTAGTATTATAAATGAATTAGGATTTTGGAAGGCTTTCTATTCTATAGAGAGTACCTGAAGTCCAGGGCAGCATTTCCCATCTGCCACATGCAATAGTGTGTCCTAGAATTTTAGATTTATAAAATGTGTCAAATCTTCAAGTTCCTCATCCTCTTCCATATCACCTATTTAAGTTTATATAATATTTTTCTTGAATTATTGTGAGCCTCTAGTTGGCCAGCCTCAGTTTTATCCCACCTAATTTCTTCAACATGCCCTCCACAGCACCCTTTCCAATTGCAAATGCAACCACATTATGGTTTAAAGCCCTTGATTGTCTTCTTGTCACTTACCTAAGGAGTCCAGGCTCCTTGACATGGCACCTAGACTCCTCATGATAGAGCTCCTGTTCCTCTCCTTAGGCATGTTTTCTGCTGTTTACTTTCATTTTTTCTGGTGTATGTGCTTTCTGAAGAAAGGTAATGTATTCGTATGTATGCAGTATTATACCCTAAATAATGTGACTAGCAGAAAGTAATGTTCAACCTGAAGCATGAATAAATGTACACTCTATTTGTACACTACATTTCTTTTCTCCACTTAATGAAAGACTACCAGAATCTTTCTTCCTTAAACCCCACTGTTAATCTCCTGTGTATGTGTGTGTATAAATGGAGGCAAGCAGGAAGGGGCCAAGGGAAGGATGAAAACTCAGGTGCCTAGTACAACATATATACAATGATATAAATAGTACTCTGTTCTATGTTAGGGATGTCTCTTTAGAGACATGAAAGGATAAGTAGTCTTTAGTGGGATTTAGGCATAAAGATGGTTAGTGGGGAGAAAAATATTTGGCGAGTTACATCACTGGACACAAAAAGGAAGGAAAAAAAACCCAACTGCGCTTTTTATTTGTAAGAAGTCATGCATTATAGATCAGGATATATGCATAAGCAACCAGAAAACTGTGTAAGCACCTGGAATATGTTATTTTCCATGTTCAATGTTTATTCTTATTTCTTCTAAGCAAATATTTTTTAAAACTTCTGTAAAAAAATTCTAAGCCTGACTTTGAAAAGTGCAAAGAGTGTAATTGCTCAGAATCTAGCATTTCACTGTTGCCAAATGTAGGGAAAATAAGTCTCCATGGGTAGGAGAATAGATTTTGGTAGAATGAAAAGTGGACTGAGGCTTATGGAAAATTAGCATGAATAATAAAGATATTTAAGAGGCACAATCTATGGAATACAGTATGGGAGGTGAAGTAGCATGAAATTATCATACATTTATAAGGAAACTGTTTTTTTGAATGGAACATCTATGAACACATAGCAAAATAGTTTTTCATAGAGTGTATTTTGTAAGATGTGTGTCTATAGTAACAATCCTGATTGATACAGTGATGTATAGGCATATATATTATTGAATTCTCCCTGTGTAACTATCATTCTGTAACTATATCAATCAAAATGCAAACTATGGTGTATAGTCATGAACACGGGGTGCTATGAAAATATCATATCACATATCTGACCATAAACTTGAGGGGAGGAATCATCTGAGAGGATCAATATTGAGACGGGCAATGAAGCTCTGCTTGAGGGCACCTCTCATTGTATTGAAAAGTATACTCACTTATGGAAAAGGCTTTTTTCCTTGACAGAAAGATAAGAAATTTCTCGGTTCATGGTGGTCATATGGGTCAAAGCCTCACAGGGCATGTGGTGAGGCTTCATGCAGTAGAAGGCTTCCTGGTCTCTCCCATACAGGTAGGTACATAGTTCACTGCTAGAGTTTAGGGTCAGGCCACATTCAGTGAAGACTTGGGAGGTGCCATTAACAAATTTACCTTTGAAAATAATTTTATCATAGCCTTGGTTCCTTGCCCTCCAGAGAGCCGACACCCCTTCACTGGGGTGGATGAGCAGGAGAGACAGGGAGACTTGGCCCTCCCAGAACAGAGTGAAGCTGACAAGGTAGGTGCCATTGTTGAAGTCAGTCACCTTTCCTGAGGCGCCTGCCTTCAAGGCTGGGGAGGACATCCTGGCCCTCAAAAAGTCCCCTCCATATTCCTTTCTGTGTCCCAAGTGGTCCCTGGCTTCCAGCAGGATGTCCAACTGGTCCCCCCTGCAGTATGTGTCTCTAGGGTTGAGGATGGTGACTGTGCTGTGTGTGGCACTGGTGGTGCTGTTCACATGGGTGAAAGGTCTGGGCGGGATCATCTGGTTTAGTGTTTTTAGAATCTTCCTTATTCTCAGCTCAGTTTCTGTTGGTGTCTTTACAGGGCTCATCTTTAGTTCAGAACACAAAGAGTTTGTGGAGATATTCCAGGGACTTAAGCTGATGGGTACATATATAGCAGACCAAAGCTGAAATGATAACAAACAAGACATACTATTCATTAAATGTGTTCCCAGTAATTTTTACTTATAGCAAATTTGAGCTCACCTATTATCATCCATATTATTTAAACTTTCTGATAATTCTGCATAAAATAAAGCCATTTACACTTTAGGTCTATATTTTGGAGAATGTCTTAGCAATAATAAATAAACATACTCAATCTTAGATTTATATCTCAAGTAATACATATGACTAAGAAGATGATGCTGGTTCACTTGTTCTTCCTTTTCAGATACACCCTGCTCCCAATAGCTCATTTCTTGGTTCCTCCTCAGCATAGTTTTACCCATGTTTAACCATCTTTTCCTCCCCAGCTTATCATGGTTCCAGCTGCCACCATTTTTCTCCTGGATTGTAGTTTCCTCCTCTAGTGGGAAGTGGTTCTCAGGCTTCATGAGGACAGTCCTGCTTTCTCTCCCTTTAGTTTTCCCCCTGTAGTTTATCAGCCCTTTGAAAGCAAAACTCAACTCACATCTGCTTCCTTCTTAAACCCTTTTGATGTCTTCTCATGATTCTTGGGATAAAATCCAATTTTAATAGGACTTTATGCTCTGGCCTGTCTTTTCTGCCTAGTTCTGCACTTCCTCCTGTGAACTCTATTTTGACAACACTAACTGCTCTTGTTTTTTGGTGATGACTTTCCTTTCTTGTATGTCTTGCACTTACTAAAACTTTCTCTTCTCTCTACATTGTTGAATACCTCCTTCTTTTCTCCAAACCACATAAACATCTGTTAACTTCTCATTTAGGAATCCCAACAACCTTAGTTGTCACTGGACAGTGTTCTATAGGTGCTCAAATTCAGTAGTTTCTGAATCTTATTGATAATCAGAAGCAAATGCCAAGCTTTTCTCAAAATACGGATTTTCAGGCTGCAGTCCAGGTCAACTGAACCATAGGTACTAAATGTATAATCCTGGAGGATGTGGTTTTCAAACACTTCACAGACATCTCGTGTTCATATAAGGTTGAAAACACTAGTTATAGATCAGTGTTTGTCAACTACCTCACATGTAAGAACATATGTAGAGCTTAAATCTCAGCAGTACAAAAAATCCTTTACTGACTGCTCTGTCAGTAAAACCTTGGTGATTGGTAACACAGTGGCATAGTAAACCAAAAGAGACTGGAAACCAAGAAATGATATGTAATTAAAATAAAGATGAAGGGAATCTAAGTTCAATCTTTGAGAAAACTTAGCGAATTGAGAAACCTTTGGCTAAACCAAGCAAGAAATAGAGACACAAATATATAAAATCTAAGCAAGAATACTTTCGTGTATATTTGTATTTTATAAAAGCATAAAATGAGACCTTAGTATACACATTACAAGATAGAGAAGTGGAATAGAAAGTAGCTATACAATCTATAAAATACAAATAATATAACCTGATGAAAACATTTTTTCCATTTTGTCTACCTCCTAAAATTACAGGCTGAGGCATTTTTATTTGTGAGTACAAATATTATTAACTTGTGTAATGAGGAAACACTTTATGCTAAAACTTTATAGATGCAATATAGAAAAACTGAAAGTTTACACTCATGAATATGACCTTTAAATTCTCTCTCCACAGATGCATACATTTATATAAATATATGTAAAAACATACATACTTTAAAGAGTTGTGTGTATGTTTGTTTGTGTATTTTTCATGATTGCTTCTGGATTCATTCAGAATTGTAAAGATGGGCCCAGGAGAAAAATCTTTCAGTATAGTTTATATCTTAATGGATTAAAGACAAATCTTGTGATTTTTTTCATTGTTTTCAAACATATTTGATGGGAAATGCACTGTTAAAAAATTATTAAATATACTTTAAAATTTATTTAACACAAATGTTTAATAAGTACAGATAAAAAATTTCAAAGTCAGGAAGAAGACAAGAATGTTGGCCACCATCACCTGAATTAATGTTCAACATGTTAGAGGTCCAGAGCAATAGAATCCAATCAATCAACCAACCAACCAACCAACAAAAACAAAACCTTGAGTTTTGAGAATTGTAATTGAAGAGGCTTACTGATGACTTTTAAAATCATTTCTTTATTTTGTTTTCTGTAGATGTGATTGTACACAAAGAAAACTTGAGCCTGAAAATTACTGGAAATAAGATATCAGCTAGGAGCTGAAAGCAAAATAAATTTATTGTACCATTAGTACTTATTTATACAAAACAATTATTAGAAAATGAAATAGAAGAAAAGTTCTGATTTGATGGAGGCATTTTAAAACTCTTAAGAATATTTAAAAATACCTGAATGAATATAAAGCTGTTCAACTCTGAAATGTAAGACTGATTAATGTAAAACTGATATTTCAGGGCTGAGGATGTGGCTCAAGTGGTAGCGCGCTCGCCTAGCATGTGTGAGGCACTGGGTTTGATTTTCGACACCACGTAAAAATAAAATAAACATATTGTGTCCACCTAAAACTGAAAAATAAGTATTAAAAAAACAAAAAGCCCCTGATATTTCTTCTTAAATACAATTTTGAAACTCTTTCAAATTTTTAGGAGGATTCTTTTTAGTGGGAGAGATGGAAGCTGATTACTTAACTCTAAAACTTTTTGTGAAATAGTAGTCTGAAAGTAGAAACTATTTAAAAAATACTAACCCTAGCATAAATTATACTAACAAATTGTGTCATATCCATATAATATCAAATAAAACAATTAAATAGGATAGGTTCCCCTAGAAACAGATCTGCTTATATATGGCGGTGTAGTATGTTAGTGGTGAAATCAGGAATCATAAAATTATATTTAGTAATTTGTACCAGGATAATTGTTTACTATATTGAAAAAACAATCTGGAAATTTCTATCCCATGCTGCATACTAAAGGTCTAAATGAATAAAAGATCAAAATAGGGATATCATAGATAAAAAATGCATTACAAAGAAATTTAGCTTCTCTCTGACTTAAAATTAGTAAGTATTTCATAAATAAGACTGCTAGTCGCAGCAGGGCATGAGGGTACATGCTGTAATCATAGTGGCTCAGGAGCCTGAGGTAGGAGATCTCGAGTTCAAAGCCAGCCTCAGCAGGAACAAGGCACTAAGCACCTCAGTGATACCCTGTCTCTAAATAAAGTACAAAATAGGGCTGGGGATTTGGCTCAGTGTTCTGGTACTCTACTCCCCCCCCCCCCGCAAAAAACAAAATATCCTGCAAAGTGCAAAATATAAGAAAATGCATTTATCTCAATTCAATTACTTCAAAATGAAAATTTTGATAAAGGACATTATGAAAAAATCTATCAGAAAAAAATGAGTTAAAATATATGTATCATCTAAACACAGAAATTATTACCCAGAATATAAAAGTTATTACTAAACAGAATAAAATATATATCAGTGAACCTAATAGAAAAATCAACAAAGTGTATATATTGAAAACATATACGAAAATGTCTATTATATTATTAGGTATATTGGAAAAACAATGGATACAGTTCATTTACAAGCTAAATTTTGTATATTTATACAGTGGAATATATGATCTCTAATGAACTATACATCATGAATTAGATTTACATAGAGCAATATGGTTGGATTTCAGAAGGAAATTTGAATGAGAACTATATAAATTAAACACCACACCACACACTATCCTATCACTATGTATCTTTCAAAGCCACACATACACCTATATATATGTATTCAGTAAAAACTGGAATACTCTGAGGAATAAACAGTGTGAAATATGTACCTGTGGGAAAGGAGATTAAGAGTATGAGTGGGGAGCAAATGAAAAAAAGTCATAAACCATAAAATATTTCTGCAAAAATACTGAAACAACAACCCGCAGTATAAGGAGAGTGTACAAAAGCTGGCAGATTTTGACAGAAAGCTGAAGCCTGGAAGAATGAGCCATCAAGGAAAAATCTCCTGTTTTAATGAAGTTAACTCTACAGCAGTTGGAAGACAAAGATGGACACTTAAAATCAGAACAAGCATTTTCTCCCTTTCATGAACCATATGTGGAAGAAAGGGGAAATCCTAGACTATAAGAACTTTATTCAAATTTCTGGTTGAGCATCTTACAGCAGACTCTCAGCATCAGAATCACAAAGGGAGAAGATAGCTTCTTAGTGACGTGGCAATAATGTTAGAGATGTCAAAGTGGACTCCAGACATATCATTGTATACATCAGTTAATGACATTACAGCTCTTCTTTGTTACCCCTAGATCTAAAAGGAGGTGAAAAGTGATTGTGACACATCAAGATTCCACTGAGGAATTATTATAATCTAGCAAAGCAAAAGAAAATCTTTCCCAACACAAGATCTTACCCCATCTGAGCCTAAACATATTTTGCACTCATTGATGGGGAGACAAAATTATTAAAACAAAAACCAGGATCCAAGGAGGATTAACCAGAGTGGAATGTTTGGTGCCCCCATCCCTAACACCTACACATATATCAAAAACATATAGAAATGTTAGAATTAAAAAAAATCCTACACATAAAAAAGGAAGTGGAATTCATCCTAATTGATGTGCAAGTCCAGGACCTCTGAAAAGATGAGAAAATAGCCAAACAAAGCTTCCCTCAAAACTCAGAACACTCCAACAAAGGATCCCATTGATACAAAAGTGGATGAAATTCCAGAGAAAGATTATGAAAAACTGATTCTTAAAATGTTAGATGAGCTTAAAGAAGATTTAAGGAATGGATTAGGAGAGAAAATGCAGTAAATAAAAGACTAGTCAAATAAAGAAATAAAAATATTGAAAATCCCAACAACATTCCTCATAGCAATAGAAAAAGCAATCATGAAAATTCATTTGGAAAAATAAGAGACCCAGAATAGCCAAAACAATCCTTAACAAGAAGAGGGAAGCAGGAGGATCACTATACCAGACCTTAAACTATATTACAGAGCAATAGGAACAAAAATGGCATCGTTTTGGCAACAAAATAAACATGTGGACCAATGATACAGAATAGAGGACTCAGAGACAAACCCACATAAATACAGTTATCTTATATTAGACAAAGGTGCCAGAAACATACATTGGAGAAAAGATAGCCTCTTCAACAAATGGTGCTGGGAAAATTGGAAATCCATATGCAACACAATGAAATTAAATCCTTATATCTCATAATGCACAAAACTCAAAGTGGATTATGGACCTTGGAATTAGACCATATCCTGTGCCTACTAGAAGAAAAAGTAGGTCCAGATCTTTGTCATGTCGAATTAGGTCCTGCCTTCCTTAACATGACACCTAAAGCACATGAAATAAAATCAGGAATTAATAAGTGGGATGGATTCAAATTAAAAGCTTCTTCTCAGCAAAGAAAACAATAATGTAAAGAGAGAGCCTACAGAGTGGCAGAAAATCTTTACCACATGCACATTAGACAGAGCACCAATCTCCAGGATATATAAAGAAATAAAAAAAAATACTTAACAACAAAAAGAAAACAACCCAATCAATAAATGGGATAAGGAACTGGACAGACACTTCTCAGAAGAAGATATACAATCACTCAACAAATACATGAGAAAATGTTCAACATCTCTAGTAACTAGAGAAATGTGAATCAAAACTAAGATTTCATCTCACTCCAGTCAGAATGGCAGTTATTAAGAATATAAGCAACAATAAATGTTGGTGTTGATGTGGGAGAAAAGATACAATCATACATTGCTGGTGGCACTGCAAATTGGTGCAACCATTCTAGAAAGCAGTATGGAGATTACTCATAAACCTGGGAATGGAATTACCATTTGACCCAGCTATCCCACTCCTCAGTCTATACCTGGAGGACTTAAAATCAGCATATTTCAGTGACACAGCCACTTTAAAGTTTAGAGCAGTTCAGTCCACAATAGCTAAACTGGAACCAACATAAGATACCCTTCAATGGATGAATGGATAAAGAGACTGTGGTATACATATACATGGAATATTACTCATCATTGAAAGAGAATAAAATTATGGCATTTGCAAGTAAATGGATAGAGCTGTAGTATATTTTGCTACTCAAAGTAAGCCAATCCTCCAAAACCAAAGGCCAAATGTTTTCTCTCATAAATGGATGTTGATCCATACTGGGGGGGCTGGGCATGGGAAGAGTGAAGGAAATTTGAATTAGATAGGAGTGAGGGGGAATGGTGGTAAGAAAGATGGTGGAATAATATGGGCAACATTACCCTAGTTATACGTAGGATTGCACAAATGGTGTGACTCTACATCGTATACAATCACAAAAATGAAAATTGTGTTTTATTTGTGTAAAATGAATCAAAATGCATTCTGCCATCATGTATAAATATTTAGAACAAATAAAAAAGAAAGAAAAAGAAAATAGTCAGAATTGTAGCAATGAAAGATAATGAATGAATCAATTAAAAAATTAGTTTTAAAGCATTGCCATCAGATTATAATGCATAGAAAAGAGAACTTCGGCTCTTAAAGACAGAACCTCAGGTCTTGAAGACAGGACATGTGAGTTTGAGTACACAGAATAAAATAAAGAAAAATAATAGTAGAATATGATTAGAATGTACAAGAAATGTGGGACAACATTGAGAGACCAAACCTGATAATCATTGGGATAGAAGAGAACATAGAGATACAAGCTGAAGGCATTAAGAACATTTTCAATTAGATCGTTACAGAAAAGTTTTCCATATCATAAATGAGAGAGACATTCACATGTAGGAGGCAAACAGGACCCCCTACAGACTGAATCAGAAGAGAAGTTGTCCAAGATGTATTGTATCCAAAATGCCTAACAGAAAAAGATAGCAAGAGAAAAACATCAGGTCATACTTAGAGGCTCACTTTTGATTTCTCAATCCAGACCCTAAAATCAAAGAGGGGCTAAAATGAGATATTCCAAAATCTAAAAGAAAACAACTGCGTTCCATGTTTACTGTACCCACCAAAGCTTAGTTTCAAATTTGTGGGGGAAATAAAAAACCTTCCATGAAAAGAATAGAGAAAAATAATTCATCACCACCAAACCAGCACTCTAAAGAATACTCAAAGATAAACTGTACCTAGAGGAATTAAAAAACAAATCCCCAAAGTCCCAAATAAAGAAAGATCAGTAAAAGGGTAATCTACTAAACAAGAATCAAGACAGTATCAAATATCGCAAAAAGTCAAAATGGCAGGATGGCACAAACACATATCCATACTAACACTGAATGTTAATGGTCTTGACTCACTAATGAAAAGACACAGTTTGGAAGAATGGATCAAAAAACAAGACCCAACTATATGCTTCATATAAAAGACTCATCTTATAGGCAAAGACACCCACAGGCTGGTAAAAGGAGGGAAAAAATATTCTACACAAATAGTCCCTGAAAACAAGCAGGAATAGATATTCTCAAAGCATATTTTAAGCAAAAACTGATCAGAGTAGACAAAGTAGTTTGCTACATTCTCTTAAAGGGAACAATCCAACAGGAAGATATAATGATAGTAAATATTTGTGCCCTAAATATCAGCACATCCAATTTTATTAAAAAAACATTCTCCATGACGTTAAATCTCAGATAGACCACAACACAAAAATATTGGGTGATTTTAACACATCTTTATCACCAATAGGTCATCACAACATAAATTCAATGAAGATATTTCCAATCTAAATGATACTATAAATCAAGTGGATCTAAAAGTTATCTATAGAATATTTTACCTCCAAACAGCTGAATTTAACTTCTCAGCAATTCATGAATTTTTTTCCAAATGGACCATATTCTAGGTCATAAAGGAAAGCTTAAAAAATATTTTAAAAAAATTGATATGAGGGGCTGCGGTTGCAGTTCAGACATAAAGCGCTTGCCTTGCACATGTGAGTCCCTGGTTTTGATCCTCAGCACCACATATAAATAAATGAAAATAAAGGTATTGTGTCCAACTACAACTATAAAATACATTTAAAATATTGATATGATCCCATGCATCCTATCAGATTATAATGGAATGAAACCAAGAAATCAACAGCAAGAAAAATAACAGAAACACTATGAGCACATGGAGATTGAACAGTATTCTTTTTTATGATTTTTATTAGTTCATAATTGTTACATATAACATTAGGTTTCATTTTGAGATACTTATAAATGCTTAGAATATGATTTGTTCCAATTCAGCTGCCAGTCTTGACCCTTACCCTACCTCTTTTTCCTCCCCCATTTCTTTTTATCTATTCTACTGATATATTTATTTATGTTTTTTAAGCAGTGTCTTGTGGAAATACATAATGGTGAGTTTCACTGTAGTTTATTCATATACGTACATTGGAAAGTTAGTTCAGGTTCATTCAACTGTTTTTACCTTATCCCATTCCTTCTCTCTCCCCCAATTGTCTACATGAGATAAGTAAACTGCCCGCGTTCTACTACTATTTAACATTGGGCTGGAGGTATTTGCTAATGTGACTGGACAAGGGAAAGCAAATACGTCATTGGAATTGGAAAATAAGAGGTGAAATGGTCTTTCTTTCTAGATACAATGGTAGTTTATGGAAAACTCCAAAGTAAGAATGGAAGAATGGCTACAGGCAATAGAAGAACTTAGCAAAAAGTCAGGTAATACATTTAAGGTATAAAAATCAGTAGTTTTTACATATGCAGACAAAACCAGAGAGAGGGTCAAATGGAACAGTTGATATGGTATATGTTTGCATAATGTCAGTGAGATATTCAGTTATACATTTTACATGTGTCCAATATTGACATGAGGAAAACTCAGGAAACAAATTTAGCAACTGGATGGGGAACTATGTTATTAGATAGAAAACATCACGAAGCTATTGTTTCTTATATAGTTAATTTATATATCCAATGAAAGAAAAATATCCTAAGAGTTTTCTGGATCAGACAGGTCAATGAGAAAGTTCACTTGAAGGATAAATAAGACTAGCCAGAAAACTACGGGGAATAAGATATCAGGGATGATGTGTGTTGGTAGGGTGAGCCTTATTAGATATTAAAATTTACTTCTGAAATCTTTATAAGTACAATAGGGAAGGATAGGGATATGATTAAAAAAGCAGTGGAACAGAATAGAGAATCAAAATAGACTTTATTATATACAGAAATTTAGTATGCTATAGAAGCTGCATTCAAAATCATTGGGGTTTAAATTTAATTTTACTAAGTGGAATAGAATAAATAGTCATAGACAAAAGCAAAATTAGGTCAATGTCACATATAATTTCACAGGAAAATTCAAGTGAATCAGATGTTTAAAATCAAACAGTGAAATTATGCAGAACGAAAATATAAGAAAACATGAGTAGATTCCTATGTAAACTTGTAGCAGAAAATCTTCTGATTAAAATTTACCAGAAACACCCGTGCATCATTGTGCATGCCTGTAATCCCAGCAGCTCATGAGGCTGAGGCAGGAGGATCAAGTTCAAAGTGAGCCTCAGTAACTTAGCAAGGACCTAAGCAACTCAGTGAGACCTTATCTCTAAATAAAATACAAAAAAGGGTTGGGGATGTGGATAAGTGGTTAAGTGCCTCTGGGTTCAAACCCAAGTACAAACAAAACCAAACCAAACAAAAAACAACCAACCAACCAATCAACCAAAAAATCCCAGAAGTAACAATGGAAAATGTATCGTTAAAAATAACTTTTGCATGAAAAATAGATTGTGGACAAATAGAAAGAAAATGGCAAACTGTAAGTATATAGTCAATAAATATATGCACCTGATTTGGTGATAAGTACTCATTTAGCTACATGGAAGGTTGTGACCATCTCAAGGGCCATTTTGGGGCATGTAAATGGTAGAATTTGATTAGATTGCATTGAGGATGAATGGGAAATGAGAAAATGGAGACAATGTCCCTCTGAAGTGAGGTAGAGAAGGAGAGAAGAAAGCTGAGTTGGAGTGGAAGGGAATGGGAAGGACTGATTTACAGGTTCTGAGTTGATGCAGGTCACACGTGGAGGTTTCAAACCAAACTAGAGAAAACATTTAGTACCTTTGTGGAGTTTTGAGAAATTGTAGACATTATCCAGGCAATGACTAAAAGAGATATCAACACCAGCAGCATTTTCTGAAGCATTGTGTTTGAAGACATGATGAGAGACCTAAGAAAGACAAAGCATGAGACAGAATCATTCAAAAAGTGAGTCCTTCTGTACACATTGTTTTATTTTTCACCTGCAATTTGTCCTGAGACTTTTCCCCCCTTGCTGACCACTTTCTTTCTATCTCTTAACAACCAGCCCACAGCACCAACCCCTTTGCCCAACTGTTGGCTATTTCTTATCCAAGATTTATTTAGGATTGTTGCTTCCTCCTTCCATGACCTTGAAATGGGAGGCATTTGCCTCTCTTACATTCTCTCATTGCACATTCTAATTTCTCATTTGGAGCACTTACCACCATTCCACAGACCACCATTGCAATGAGAAGCAGAAAATTTAATTCATCAGTCTATAATTAGTGGACGACTTGGGATAGCTGAAAGGACCACAATAATATGTGTATGTTACAAAACACAACCTACAAACACCCTTAAAGAAAGTTGGTCCTGTTAACTGGGCAGGTAAGCAGGGCAGGTTACTTTTGTTTTGCTGAGCACCAAGTATGAAATTTGGAAATGTAAAATCCTTTTGGACCAAATTATTCTGTGTAAAAGGAAAGAGGTGATTTAACAAGGTTATGTATTACATGAGAAAAAGGAACGAAAAGGAGATGAAAAGAGGTAGTGAGGGGGGTGAAGGTGGGAAGCAGAGACAGGGAGGAGAGAAGCTCATCCCCACCATCTCCATTGTAAAGTGGTCATGGAACAGAAGTTACATTTTATCCTTTAAATGGTGTTTTTGGGATCTGAGATGTAAAGTCCCCCTTCTCTTTTCCTCACCACATCCCCAGTGGGGTCCAGTTTGTCTGAAAAGCCCTGTGTGACAGTGGATTCAATTAGTTGAATCCCAAAAGTTTCTTTTGAGTCTAGTTGTGCAGAAGGAAACAGGTACATCCCCCACAAAATGCATGTCAGAGAACAAATGGTCAATTTATATTATAACTGGTTAACTTTTGGGGAATCCAAGGAGAAATTTTTTAAGCAAGATGAAGTGCACAGTTATGATTCATAACAATCATTTTATGATTGAAGTGAGACTTCCAGTTACTGAAGCATAATGTGGGAAAAAATGTAAAGGTGAGATCTCGGTCCAGGTGAGTGTTGGGATGAAATGAATGAATACAGGAGAAGGGAACAGAATGGAGCAACCTCCAGTCTGTGTCACTCACTGCATTGCAATATTTTGATTACTTTCTGATCATCAATGACTTCCAGTTACTAAAGAAGTAGAGCAGTGTCTACCTCAGTGTTGTGTGCACAGTGACAGAAAAACATATTTGTTAAATGAATAATTTGAAAGCAGAATTATGCTTTTTAGAGCAAATTTAACTTCCATCTACTGAAATTTCATATATTCTTAAAATGTTCATATAGCGTGTTCAACACAGCAAAATATCAGAGTCAAATGGCTCTGTTAGCACCTCTCACCCCCACCCATTCTGAGCCTAACCAGATTTTCTGACTTCTAAGTGAATTCCATACTGCATGAATTTCAATAACTGATTTGATTCATTTTTATGTACCTAGAATGTAGTTCATATGGATAAGTTTCAGCAGTACTGGGAAAAAAAGAGAAAGAAACATGATTACCTTTGTAGTTTGATGAATCTTAGACTCTCTTTCTGTTTTTCCTAGGTTTTTAACCTTACTCTGTTTATTCACTTATATAATAGTCACTGAGTATTTACCCACTATGTGTCAGATACTGTGGAATATACTAAAGATAAACTGACCCAAAAATGATTTACATAAACATTCATGAGGATTAGAATATGTTAGTGGAAACACTAGTTTCTTGTTGGTCTCTGAATAAGCCTTATTCCTCCATTTTCTGAGTCATTGCATGCATCTGCTGCCTGAAATTGTCATCACCTCTTCCCTCCCTGCACCCATACCCTCCAATTCCCTCTTTGGCAAAGCTGGAGAATTTCTATTCATTATTTGTGTCTGTGCTTGAGTGCAGACTGATCTTTCTTTAGTAGTTTTAGATAATAACTTATTCCTGTGTGCTAGCCTCCTCCTCCTCCTCCTCCTTCATTATTATTGTTATTATTTTGGTGTTTGGAGTACTGGGGATTGAGCCAAACAGTAGTGTAGTAATGAACTGCATCCACAGGTGTTTTTATCACTTTATTTTCCAGGGTCCTGCTAACTTGCTAAAATTAGAGTAGATTCTCAATCTTCCTGCCTCAGCTTCCTGAGATGCTTGGCTTAAAGGGATTTACCATGATAAGTGACTGTTTTCCCCTGGCATTTTGTCACAGCAACAGCATCTGTTCTCTGTTCGGAAATCCTAATGCAGACCACTTTTGACTAAACCAGAGAAATCATAAATCACAGTACAGCCTGGTACCTTTGATTTATTCCTAAATCAAAGTCTCACTCAGATTCTATTCCCTCACTTGAATTCTGCTTATCAAGTGTCTTCAATAACTATCCACTTAAAAATTCCTACTGGCAGAGGCAATGCCAAGCCTTACTTATATGTTAGCTTAGACTTAAAGTCTCTTTTGTGCATCTTTTCCCAATCTCTTCTATTATGGATACATTTTCATCATGGAAATTGGCAAAGGCTGAAAGCTGATATAGATTTTCTTTTTATCTAAGATATCAGATTTGTCTAAACACCCTTACTCTAAGGACTCTGAAAGTTCATTGATCACATTAGAATATATTCTCATCTGGAAGATCAAATGGCAGATTAGAGGGAGGCTGCACTTTCTATTTGTTCCATGGATTGGGATTCAGGCATTGGAAATACTGCTTCTCAGTGAGGTGAGAAATAGAGGAATTCACTAAAATTCAATATTGGACATGCATACCCAGAATTCAGAATTCAGGTGCTTTGAACAAAGGACAAATAAGGGTATGATGGAGCCAAGCTGGTTGTGACAGTTGGATCAGATAACCACAGAGGGAAAAAGGGTAACAGAAAGTAGAGAAATCTGGCATTGAAAAATCTGTAGAACTGAAAAGCAGCCTGAACTTAGCTGAATCAGAGGCTGCATAGAGACTTGGTGTTTGTCAGTGATCCTTGCTTCTCAACTAGAAAGTTGAGAACTGAGGCGGGAGCCACCTTGAGGTGGTCATGTTGTAGCTGGCTACTGTAGGAAACCCAAGAGACCTCTGTATGTATTGAGACCCTGTGTGGGCAGGTGCCTGTCATGAGGACTAGTCTGTACCTAGCAGAACATGATTGAGACAGTTACAGAGAAGATTATACCCAGGGGGATTAAGGTCAGCGATATAGGACGGAGTATCACTTTGATTCACTTTGAATCTGGTGGCTCATGTGTTCAGTTGAAAAGGGTCAGGGAACTGATGAGGCAGCCATGATTACACTGTGGCTGAGCCTGGGAATGCCATACTCATGGGTGATGGAGAGTGTGAGACCTGTGGAGGGTTTGTTATCCTGACCTGGGAGTAGAACACTCTGGAGACCCTGAGATCGGCATCTTCCTGTCTATAGCATTGTATTGATCTAATCTCTCCAGGACAGATACCATCTGACAAACTTCCCAGAGTTCTAATCAGAGGTAAACCCGAGCTGCTGGAACTTCCCATTTAGAAACATGCATCAGCCCCACCCTGGGAGTGCATGAATATAGTTTGTATAGACAAAACTTCAATTGATAGTATTTCCCTTTTACTGGTGAAAAGGGAAGCTGAGAGCTGTTTCAACCAGCTTTTCCAGGCCACTCCAGCTGACAGCTGATTCAGGAAGTGAGGACAGAACATGAATGAGAAGTTCAATAAAGTGTCAGAGATATTGAAAAAGAACCAAATAGAAATCTTGGAAAATGAAAAGTACAATAAATCAAATAAAGAGTTCAGTTGAAATCCTATCCATAGACAGACATACTCAAAGATGCAGATAGACCCCAATAAAATAATACTAGGTGATTTCAACACTTCTTTCACCACTAGATAGGCTATCCAATTATAAATTCAGTAAAGACTCTCAGGCCTACAAAATATTATAAATCGAATGGAGCAAATGGATATTTATAGGATATTTCACCCAATGACAGCCAAATTCACTTTCTTCTTAGCTACTCATGAAAACTTCTCCAAAATAGATCATAGTTTATGCCACAAAGTAAGTTATTAGCAAATATAAAAAATGATATAATTCATTGCATTTCATGGATCATAATGGAATGAAATAAAAAAAAGTACTAAGAAAATCTACAGAAACTATATGAACACATGAGGGTTGGACAATACACTTTAAAAAATATTTTAAAATTTTCTTTTAGTTATACATGATAGTTGAGTATATTTTGACATATTTATACATACATGAAGTTTATCTTATTCTAATTAGGGTCCCAGTCTTTTAGTTGTATTGTATATGATGTGAAGAAGATTCATTATTGTGTACTCATGTGTGAACATAGGAAAAGTATATCAGATTCATTCTACTATCTTTCCTATTCCTATCCCCCCCTCTTTTACCTTTATTCCCCTTTGGCTAATACAATGAACTTAATCCCACATCGGCGTGGTAGCATCTATATATTAGAGAGAATATTTGACCTTTGGTTTTTTTTTTTTTGGATTGGCTTACCTATTTAGCATGATAGACTCCAGATACTTCCATTTACTTGCTAAGGTCATACTGGCAAATGTCATCAGTGTGTATATATCACATTTCCTTTATCCATTCATGTATTGAATGGCACCTAAATTGATTTCGTAGCTTAGCTATTGTGAAGTGAGCTGATATAAACATTGTAGTATGCTGATTTTAAATCCTTTGGATATATACCAAAGAACAGAATAAGTGGTCAAATAGTGGTTCTGTTCAAAGTATTTTTGAGGCATTTCCATACTGCTTTCCATAGTGGTTGTACCAATTTCCTGCCTCAACAGCAAATGTATAAATGTACTTTTTTCCCCCATACTGGCCAACATTTATTTTTACTTGGATTTTTGATTGTTGCCATTTTGACTGGAGTAGGACGGAATCTGAGTGTAGTTTTAATCTGCATTTCTCTAATTACTAGAGTTGTTGAATATTTTTTCATATATGTTTTAACTCATCAAATTTCTCCTTCTGTGAAGTATCTGTTCAGTTCCTTTGCTCATTTATTGATTGGGTTGTTTTGTGGTGTTAAATTTGTGGGCTCTTTAGATATTCTGAGGATTAATGCTCTGAAGTGCAGGTGGCAAAGATTTTCTCCCATTCTGTAGGCTCTGCACACTCTTGATTGTTTCCTTTGCTGTGAAGAAGCTTCTTAGTTTGATAACATTCCATTTATTGATTCTTGATTTTACTTCTTGAACTTCAGGAGACTTATTGAGGAAGTCGGTTCCTAAACTGACATGATGTAGATTCAGGCCTATTTTTTCTTCTATTCGACACAAGGTCTCTGGTCTAATGACTAAGTCCTTGATCCACTTAGAGTTGAATTTTGTGCAGGGTGAGAAATAAGAGTTTAAGTTAATTTTGCTTCAAATGGATTTTCAGTTTTTGTAGCATCATTTGTTGAAGAGCCTATCTTTTCTCTAATGTTATGTTATTGTCACCTCTGTCTACTGTGAGATAACTGTATTCATGTGTGTTTCTCCAAGACAAAAGTTTGTAGCTAGGGGCACCTACATTAATATTTGAAAGATTCCAAGTAAACATCCTAATTTCTCTAATGAATCAGCATTTCAAAGCCATAAGAAAACAAGAACAAGCCATTTACAAAAATATTAGAAGAAAGTGAATAATTAATTTCAGACCAGAAATTAATGAACTAGAGAATTTAAAAACTACAAAGGAAGGAAGTTAAGAGTTGGTTCTTTGGAAAGAACAACAACAACAACAACAAAAACAAGATTGGTAAAACCGTAGCCAAACTAAACAAAAAGAAGAGAGTAACTCAAATTAATAAAATTAGGCATGAAAAAGGAGAAAAGACTTCAGATGATCATTAGGGACCATTTTGAAAACTTACATTCTAATAAGTGGCAAAATGTAGAAGAAAATACAAATTGAACTGAGAGGATGTATACAAACTAAGCAGACCAACATTACGTAATGAGACAGAATCAGTAATAAATAACTTGCAACAAAGCAAATCCCAGGACCAGATGGATTCTCAGCTGCATTCTGACAGATCTTTAAAGAACTTTAATGCCAATGTTCCTGAAATTATCCCATGAAAAAGAAAGGTGTGGACATTTCCAAATTCATTCTATAAATCCCATATCACCCTGATACCCAAACCAGATAAGGAACATGAAGGAAAAAAAAAACATTGACCAATATTCCTGATGAACATAGGTGCAGAAGTCCTTAAGAATTTTTTTTAGAAAATCATATTCAAGAACACATTAAGAGGACTGTGTAAAATGACCAGTTTTGTTTCTTTCCAGGGATGCCAGGATGCTTCAACATACATAAATCAATTAATGAAATGAACCACATAGATTGAATTAAAGACAAAAATCAGTCATCTTAATAAATTCAGGGATTGCATTTTACAAAATTTAGTACTGATTCATAACAGAAACACTGAAAAAACAAAGTATAGAAAGAAGTTAGCTCTACATTAAAAACAGTATATAAAATAAATCCAAAGCTAACATCATATTAAATTGGGAAAAACTGAAATTCTTTTCTCTAAAATCAGGAACAACAGAAGGATGTCCATTTTCACTACTCCTATTCAATATAATATGGAATTTTTTGTTTGGCACAGTGATGATGCTATAATCCTAGTGCTTTGGGAGGCTGAGGCAGGAGGATCATGAGTTCAAAGGCACACTTAGCAACGTAGGAAGATACTGAGGACCTTAGAAAGGTCCTGTCTCTAAAGAAAATATATTAAAAAGCAAAACTAAAAAAATGATGGGGATTGGGTCAATGGTTGAGCACACCTGGGATCAATCCCCAGTGCCGAGATAGAGAGATGGAGATAGAGACAGAGATAGGAGAGAGAGAGAGAGAGAGAGAGAGAGAGAGAGAGAGAGAGAGAGAGAGAAGAAAAAGAAAAAAGAAGCCAGGGAAATAAGGCAGAATAATAAAAGAAAGGAAGAAGTCAAGTTATTTCTTTTGCAGATGACATGATCTTATACTTAGAAGCTCAAAAGAGCTCTATCAGAAGACTTCTGATATATTAATCAAATTTTCAGAATAAAAAAATCAACATACAAAAATCAAGAGCTTTTTTACATATCAATAATGAATCTGGTGAAAATAGAAATCAAGAAAACAATTCCATTTACAATAGCCTCCAAACAAACAAATGAAACACTAGGAATAAATCTAACCAAGCAGGAAAAAGACCTCTATGAGCAAAATTACAGAACACTGAACAAAGAAATTGAAAAGATACTAGAAGATGGAAACACCCCCCATATTCATGGATAAGGATTATTAATATTGTTAAAATGGCTATATTACCAAAAGCAATACACAGATACAATGCAATCCTATCAAAATAACAATGAAATTCTTCACAGGCCTAGAAAAAAGTCCTAAAATTCTTTTGTAAGAATTAAACACCCAGAATAGCTAAAGCCCATCTAAAGAAAAAAAAAGTGACTGGAGGCATCCCAATACCTGACTACAAATTACACAGCAGAACTATAGTATCAAAAACTTCATGGTACTGGCATAAAAGCAGAAATAGATCAATGAAACAGAATAGAAGATAGTCAGAAAGCCACATAGACACAGTCAGCTTATCCCTGACCAAGGTGCCCCCAAAATATGTTTTTCACATATGTCACTGGGAAAACTGGTTATCTATATGTAGAAGAATGAGACTAGATACATACCTCTCACCCTGCAATAAAGCCAACTCAATGGATCAGAGACTTCAAAATTAGATCAGAAACTTAGAAACTGCTCCAAGAAAATGTATGGTAAACACATCAACATGTAGGCACAGGCAAGAACTTCATAAGGGCTCCTTAGTCTCAGGAAATAATACTAAGAATTAAAAGATTGGATGGCATTGAATTAAAGTTTTTGTACAGCAAAGGAAGCAATTAAGAGGATGAAGAGAGAACCTATAGAGTGAGAGAGAATTTTTGCCAATTACTCTTCTGGCAGAGGGTTAATTTTCAGAACATATATAAACTCTAACAACTCCCAAACCAAATAACCCATTAAATAAATGAAAAAAATAAACTAAACAGATGCTTCTCTAAAGAAGAAATAAGGCAATTATCAAGAATATAAATCATAATAAATTTTTGGGAGGATGTTTGAGAAAAGATTCACTCATACATTGCTGGTGGGACTGCAAATTGGTGCAATACTCTGGAAATCAGTATGGAGATTCGTTAGAGAACTTGAAATGGAACCTCCATTTAACCCAGTTATCCCACTCCTAGTCTTAAAACCAAATGAATAAAAATCAGGATACTACAAGGATGAAGCCACATCAATGTTTATAGCAGCTGCATTCACAATAGCCAAGCTTATGGAACCAACCTAGGTACCCTTCAATAGAAAAATGCATAAAGAAAGTGTGGTACATATACAATGGAATATTACTCAGCCTTAAATAAGAATGAAATTATAGCATTTTCTGGTAAGTGAATAGAACTGTAGAATATCATCTAAGTAAAATAAGCCAATCCCCCAAACTCAAAGCCATAAATTCTCTCTGATATGAGGATGGTATCTCATAGCCAGGGAGGATAGGGAGGAGAAATATTGAAGTTCAGTGGATTATGCAAGGGGAATAAAGATAAGTAAGGGAGGATGTGGATATGAAAGATAGTATAATAAATATGACATAAGTTTCTAATGCTCATATATGCATACATGATCAGTATAACTCCACATCATGTAAGCCATAAGAATGTGATTAAAATTGGTTGTACTCCATATATGTATATCAAAATACACTCTACTGTCATGTATATCTAAAAACAACAAATAAAAAAAAGAAAAAAAGAAATAAAATGTCCAGCAAACATGAAATAATGTTCTACATCTTTGGAAATTAGAGAAATGCAAATCAAACATACTCTGATTTTAATCACTCCAGTTTGAATTGCAGTCAACAAGAATACAAATAATAATAAATGCTGGAGAGGATTTTGGAAAATGCGACAGTTTGTACTGTTGGTGAGATTGTAAATTTGTACAACCACAATGGAAATCAGTACATAGAGTCCTCCAAAGACTAGAAAGGGAACCATGTGATCCAGATCTACCACCTCTTTATATTTATCCTAAAGAATGAAATTCAGCATACTGTAGTCATACATGCACATCCAGGTTTACAGCAGCACAATTCACAAGAGCCAAATTATGAAATCAGTCTTGATGTCCATTACTGGATGAATGAATAAAGAATATGTGGTATATGTACACAATGGGGTTTTATTCACTCATAAAAGGAAGAAATTTGGGGCCGGGGTTGTGGCTCAGTGGTAGAGCATTCGCCTAGCATGTGTGAGGCCCTGGGTTCAAACCTCAGCACCACACAAAAGTAAATAAATAAAATAAAGATGATATTGTCTCCAACTAAAAAATAAATATTTTTTTTAAAAGAAGAAATTTTGTCTTTTGCAGAAAATTGAATGGAATTTGTGAAGGAAAATAAATTCAACTCAGAAAGTCAGTGGTCATGGATATGGGAATAGAACAGACAGTAGAATGAATTGGATATAACTTTCCTATGTTCATATATGAATACACGACCGGTGAAAATCTACATCATGAATAATCACAAGAATTTATATATATATAAATTGTTATTGATATATATATATAAATACCAAATTTTAAAAAGTAAAATAGTATGTGTAAGCTAGAGAGTAAAAGGGGAAAAAGAGGGAAATCTCATGGAAATAGAAGAGAGATCACTATGGTATAGGAAAGGAACCAAGGGGAGGAAGGAGGGAAGGACAAGAGGAGGTTTTGGGGAAATACGAATGACTAAATCATATTTTTCTACTTTGTGCATGTTCACATATGTAACAACAATTTCTACTATTATGCATATAATGCATGAATAAAATGTTTAAAAGAAAAAAAAAGCGTATTTTTCCTTTCTGAAATTCTCTTCCTCCTCTACGATGTTTGTGAGTGGCATCTGCATTCAGAACCCTGGGCACTCTCTGCCTCATTTCTCTCCTTCAGTCATCCTCACATTCAGTGAGGATGCTCACATTCAGTCATCCTCAGACACTGCTAAGTAAATGTGCAGAGGTGGCAAGTGTTGACCCTTCTAGAGCTGGACATGTGACAACACAGTTAAACAACATTTCCCAGCTGCTGTGGTGTTCAGGTATGGCCCTGGAATTGCTGTCTCTGTTGTGGAATTATAAACAGAGGCAACACTTGACTTATTTTCTCCAGGCTCTTCATCTTCCTGCCTGTTGCAACCTTGGCATGCCACCAGCCTCACGTTGACAGTGAGCATAATGACAACATCCTGGAACAGGGGGTTCCCAAAACTTCTTTGTAACATGGACACCTTTGGTCATGCTGTGAAGCCTTTGACTATCTCCTAAAGTAAAGGTTTATAATATGTATATGCAACATATGGAGTCATAACAAACCCGATTTCATTGAGATATAATAATCAACATTTTAAGTAACTCCATTTGTTACGAGCTCTTATAACAGTTCTTTATTAACACATAAAAATACAAAACTTAGCAGCAGGCTTACATGTACAATAATTCCAAAGCTGTGATATGTATGGATGATATTTCTAGATTCTTTAATAATTGTGTCATATGCTACATGTATTTCTAAAACTCCTGTGATTTGGTGTTAGTATTCATAACTGAGAATGATAAACTTGATGTAGAGGCTAGTGACAATAAAAATTTAATTTTTTCCATTCGAGATCATAAACCTCTTACATTCTATCTACGTACCCATCTGAGGGTAACCCAACCTCAGATTGAGACCAACCAGAGGATGGCAGAGCTTCCAGAATACCTGGCTTCCTGGATGACCTCTATGGGCTGAACCTGCCTGCATAGTCCTAGGAGAGAAAAATGAACACCTGTCTTGTTTTCTTGTTTGTCACTGTCATTTCTTTTTCTTTTCTGTCTTTACAGTGGTACAGCCCATTTACGATCTGCCTAGTTAATATGTCTTCAATTGGTGGACCTCCTTCTATCATCACTATTGCTTCTGGCTACAGGTCTTTCAACATATGCTTACAAATGTCTTTGGTTAAAACAAAACAAATGTCACTGAGCAAGAGTCTACATGCATAAAAATACATGCATTTCGAGTGCACAATTTAGTGAGTGTTGAAAAAGTACATACCTAATGTTACCATTGCCCTCCCAAAGTTCCATTTAACAGTCGATTTACCAGAGTATGAGGGTTGGAGCAGCTGATGTCCTCCTCCATTAGTCTACTCTGCTTCTTGGTCCTTGGCAATCACAGACCTGGTTTCCAGTGCTACAGATGAGATTTGTTTTCCTGGGGTTACATGTAAATGGAATTATATAGAATGTACTTTTTTATCTGTCTCCTTAGATTCAATGTCTATTTTTGAGGATTCATCTGTGTTGTTGCACTTTTTGCTCCTCTGATTCTTTTCATCTTTGAATAGTATTCCATTTTATGAATGTACCATAACATTTGTGTCTTTTTATCATTTTATGAACATTTATTTCCTATTTGGGCTTTTGTGAATAAACTGCTATGAATGTTTACATATAGTTCTCTATGTTGCAGACAGATTTTCATTTCCTTTTGGTAAATATCCAAGAGTGGAATGACTGATTCACGTGGTAAGTAGATATTTACCTACCAAAAGCCAGTTTGACTTTATTTATCCTTATCTGTAGATATATTTGGGAAGAATTGCTCTACCAACAATATTGAGTATTCCTGATTGTGAACATGGTTTAAAGCTCTCTGTTTGAAGTTGAGAATTCTTGGTTTGATGATCTTCAGTAGATCTTGAGAAGCCTGGGCTTTCTACCAAGTACTCCAGTGACCTCTAATTACAGACTCTTCCCTGCTTAGCAACAGATGAGAGCCCTACTCAGTCATTTCAGGCTTCCTAGCTGCAGCTTTCTGCTATGCTTTGTGGAGTCTCCCTTGTGCACATGCAGCTCAGGGCTCAGTCAAGGATTTGAGTGGATTATACCTGGATCTGGGGGATCTTTCTCTCTGTGGCTTTCTCCTTCCTGCTGAATCCACAGCCACTCTCTGCTCTGAACTCTATCATGAAGCCTGGGTTGCAAGTGTGCAGTTCTCTGCTTGAATTCAAATTGTCCTAGATAATGACACTGAGGCTCCTTGGCTGGCAAAATCCCAAAAAGTCTAGCTTCCACCAGGCATGATTTCCTTCTTTCAAGGACCAGATGTCTTCCATTGTTTTTAGTTTTTGACCTTCTTTTTAGTGCTTTCACGTAATTATTTTAAACATATTTTTTTCCAGAGTATAATGTTGTTACATGGGAAATGTTTGTCTTAGATGAGCAACTTGCCAAACATTTCAGACTTTCATTGTAATTTTATCTCACTGTTTTATTTTTATTTGTAAGTTCTACCTGTTGTGTTTTCAATTTCTCTTCTCTTTTGTCTCTTTTTGCATCAATTAAAAATTTATAACTATTTAATTTCTTCCTCTCAGTGGGTTGTCAGGCTTACAGAATGCTTTAGTCATTTGTTTTATATTAGAAATTTCAGCCTCTGTCTTTGACTTAATGATGTCTAAATATGACTTTTAATTTTTCCTACAAATAAAGAAACTTACAAAATTATGCTCCATTGGCATTTACTTTCATCACCATTTTGTCATTTGTATTGTGAGGTGTTTAAATCTAGATACAGGAATGGTAGCAAATATACTATATTTTCTTTAATATTTATTCATTTAGATTTGTACCCTTAGTGGCTCTTCCTTTCATTCTACCAGTCATACCTGTCATTTAGAGGCATTTTTCTTCTGCTTGAGGAATTGTCTTTGTTATTCTGTAAGTCTAGATCTTCTAGTGACAAATTTTGAAAATATTCCTTTTATTGCTATATTTGAGGGATACTTTGCTGAGTATAAATCTATATTTTAAAGTGTTTTTGTTTGTATTTTTGTTGGTAGAGAAGGGGAGCATCAGCAGTTAAAATATTTTACTCCGTTTTTCTTTTATTTCTGTAAATTACTCTTTGCCTGTCTCTTATTTTCTCAAGCCTTTGCTGTCTTGGTAGCTCATTGATGCTTCTTAAGGAGTAAAAATAAAATATTTCAGTTTTTTTAATTGTTCTTAAAAGGAGGCTAAAGACTAGTCTGTTATTTTTAGAAACATATGTAATATATATGTATAAAGATATATTATGAACATATATGTGTTTTTGTACATTCATTATCTGTAGAGTATTTTAAAAAAACCTATGTGGCTAGTATATAGAAATACAAGTACTATTTTTATAGTTTTAGTTTTTATATTTTTTATAGTTCCTTCATATCAACACACATCCAAAACAAATATGATTAGAAGTGGCCATGTTAGGCACCTTTGTTTTGTTTCCTTGAAGAAATCACAGAATATTTTTCAGGTCCATAAAAACATGCACAACATTTTATTTTCATTGATTGAATATTTTTGTGTGTAGTTGTTGGGAATTAGATAGACTTTAATATGTGCTACAATAAAGTGGTTAAGAAAGATGTGCTGGATGTGTATTGAGAGATAGTCCTCAGAATTTAGAAGCAATTCATTATGTTTACATATAATATGGTGTGCTGCTGTCAAGTGCCATGTGAAGAAAGTAACAAGCATGATAAATGTTTATCAACAATTATTTATGTGAATTAAAATATATATTTAAGGCATTTTATATTCTCATACATATTTTAAAAACACAAATTAAAAAATAATCTTGCTTTTCTGGCTTTATGAGATCCTGCTGCCTACCTGGACTGGGTTGCTTCTGAACCAATCCAAACTCAATGTTCTGTCCTGAAGTTAGAACCCCCCTCTCCAGAAAGCTTTCCAGAACAATTCTAGACAACTCTGATGTCTGCCATATTCTGAAATCCTGTGGCACATTTGTACATTTTCCACCTGGACAGTGTCAAACATGATACAAGGCAAAGAAACAATATCAGCTATAAACAGGATTTCTTGGCATATTTTCTCTCTCCCCAATTAGATGTTACCTGAGTGACTTTGGATGGCTCACTCCCCAGAGAGCTCTGGATACTACTACAGGTTGGATCTTAGGAAAATACTTTATCTTCAAGCTGTGTCATACTCAAGATCAGCCTGTCCTTGTTAGAAGACAGGCTGTTGCTTCAAGATTGCTTTTCCACACTTTTCTTCTAAACTTTCCCCCTTTCTTCTGTTTCTCCTACTTGACAGAAGACCTTGGCAGAGACATGATCTTTCTAATTTCTTTTCATTCTCATATGCTCTAATGGCCGGCAGGACTAGAGATAGAGAATGACAGACTCTCCATAGTTTTCCTACTCACCTATAATGGTGATCTCCCCACCTGGTTAGTTGGAAAAGTCCTGTGAGTTCTTAACCTACCCTTATAGCCGTGTAAAATGCGTTAACTTTCTCTTTGTGAGCACATCAGCCGGTATCAATGTCAAATGGCTTACTATTATCTTAGGGTGTGGATATTAGTAAGCAATAAAAATCATACAATTACAGGTACAAAGTTTCAGTTTCACGATTAGATCAGATTATAAATTTCTGGTTTTGTATGGCACAGCATAGTGACGGTAGTCAATAATAATACATATTTTAAAATAGCTAAATGGATGAAAAGTGTTCTCACCACAAGGAAACGATGATGATAGATATGCTAATTAACTTGATTTGATCATCCCACCATGCATACATCAATCAAAAATACCCATGTTAAACCAGGAAGACATAGAAAATTTAAGCAGATCAATTTCAAGCAATGAAATTGAAGATGTTTTCAAAAGCTTACCAATGAAGAAAATCTCAGGACCAAATGGAGTCTTTGCCAAGTTCTTCCAGACCTTCAAAAAACAAACAAACAAACAAACAAACAAACAAATAACAAAAAAAAACCTCACACTATGAAGCTCATGTCACCCTGATAGCAAAACCAGACAAAGACACATCAAGGAAAGAAAGTTCAGACCAGTATTTCTCCTGAACATAGATGCAAAAATTGTCAATTAAATTCTGGCAAATCGGGCTGGAGATAAAGCTCAGTTGGTAGAGTTCTTGCCGAGCATGCATAAGGCCCTGGGTTCAATCAACACCAAAGGAAAAAAAAAGTAAATTCTGGCAATTTGCATACAAACACATATTGAAAAGATAGTGTACCATGATCAAGTGGGTTTCATTCAAGGGATGCAAAGTTGGTTGAACATATGGAAATCAATAAATTTAATTCAGCACATCAAGAGACCTAAACACAAGAACCACATGATTATCTCACTAGGTGCAGAAAGATTCAGTTCCATTCATACTCGAACACTAGAAAAACTAGGGATAATAGAAACATTAATCAATGTTGTAAAAGCTATATGTGCTAAATGAAAGGCCAACATCATTCTAAATGGGAAAAAAATTGTAAGCATTTGTTATAAAAACTGGAAAAAGACAGGGATGCCCTCTTTCACCACTTCTATTCAAAATACTCTTTGGAATCCTAGACTGAGCATTTAAACAAAAGAAAGAAATTAAAGAGATTTAATAGGAAAAGAACTCAAACTGTCCCTATTTGCTGACAATTTCATTCTATATTTAGAAAACCCAACTGCTTCAGAATGCTTCTTGAATTCATAAACTAATCCAGCAAATTATTAGGATATACAACTAACATCCATAATTTATTGCATTTCTATACAGAAAAATTGGGAAAATTAATCCATTCACAGTAGCCTCAAGCAAACAAACAAAAATCTTGGGAATCAATCTAACAAAAGAGGTGAAAATTTTCTATAATGAAAACTACAGAACACTAAGGAAAGAAATTGAAGAAAATGTTATAAAATGGAAAAACCTCCAATTTTCTTAGATAGGCAGAATAAATATTTTCAAAATGGCCAGACTACAAAAACCCTATAAAGATTTAATGCATCTTGGAAGGATCCAAGATGGTGGGCCAGGGGGAGGCAGCATTTTGTGTTGCCCTGTAACCCAGGTCTCAACTAGTGGGAATACTGCTTTTCTGAGAGTGATAGAGGACCCCTCCACAGCTGCTCTCTCACAGGAATCAGGGACGCAGTGCTATGCAGGGCACAGGGCCTCAGCGTTAGAAAAAGACTCCTGACTTGTTGTCCATGCAGGTCTTGCGGCTGCCTTAGCAGGACCATTGGCATCAGCCCTGGTGCAGAATTTTCAGACACTGCTCCCACGAAGGACACTCAGCTGCTACCCACATGCAGGAACTCTAGCTGTCACTTCCATGTGAACTCCCACCTATGAATGTGGGACTCCCCTGGTCACCTCTATCTTGGGACTCAGCAGCTACTGCCCATAGTTCTCTACTAACGGTAGCCTGCCTTCACCTGGGACATTACAGGCTCTGACAGCTGCAACACTGCTTGCCACAGAGCTCATCTCTGAAGGCATTGCACAGTGCCATCGCCTGACTTCTCCAACCTGACCCGACACCCCATCGCTGGAAGCAGCTGCCTCCTTCTTGGGTTACCTCCATCACCTTCCAGTTTGAAACATCAGATAGCCAGGTACCCATAGTTTTCCAATCCCCGCCAATCCCCTGCAGCCGCTAACATGATAGAGTGACTGCCCAATACAAAACAGCCCTCGTGACAGGTGTGCAGCCACCAGAGTGCAACACACAAGACCCCGGAGAGAAAGGTTCCTGATTAGGGAGTAGAAAGGGAGAGGATGAGGGAGATACCCTTTAAAGACTAATTTAGAGGGAAGAAACTGTGAGGTCTATAGGCAAGATGAGGAGATAAGACCTGGTACCCACATCACAGGAGCAGACCCCAAAGGAGATCCTTGAGGTGCAATCTTCCAACAGGACTGGTGGATTCCATACCCCACCAAGACCAACCCTCATACTCTGGTAACCTCCATCATCCTGAGGGCTGAGATACCAACTAAGAACAGAGAACACCACCTATTGGATGAGAAGGGAAGCAGGAAGGATACTGATCTCTGTCTAAAATAATCTTGTTTCTTCCTTCAAGATTTTTTCCTTTCTTCTCCCTCTTTATTTTCTCTACCCTCACATCCCCAACATATGTGAAACCAAGTACTTTGCATGAATTAGGATTGAGGACTGAGATGACTGAATTGTATATTACAGTTTTGTTGTATATTCTTTTTTATCTCCAATTTTTACTATTTAACATTTTTAAAAATATGTGTTTGTTTTATGTAATCTACTGTCTTTCCTCTTACTTGTCTACCCAAAATTACTACCTCTCTATTCTCCTGCTACTAGCCTTCTTCTTTAGATTTCTCTTTCACACTTCCTAAGATATAATAACTCTATACCTTCATCGCATACCTCCTCAGCATATCTTCCTATACCTCACTCCCAGGTCTTTGTCCACCATCAGAAACTGTAAACCCTTTTACAAACCTACTGATTATATTGTAAATAACAATTGGATTCACCATTTCTGTACATTGTGACCAAACTGTAAACATCTGGATAACAACTATTTATTTTTTGGTGATATGTTGTTTATATTGGGATCTGTTAACATTGTCCTTCCCCTCAAAGGAGAGGTATTGGAACCCTATAGGGGTACTAATAAGTCTATAGGGTACAAAAGGTAATGCCTCAGATTCATAAAGGTAGAAAGGAAGACACATGAGCAACTTGAAAAGACAAGGGAAGAAAGTGCCCCAAATAAATGAAGATACCACATTATTAGAAGCCATGGCCAGCACAGAAGATTTAATTACAGAGAAGGTGTTCAGGATATACATGATTAAAATATTCTGTGAATTAAAGGATGATATAAAAGAGCAAATACAGGTAGCAAAAGATCATTTCAAAAAAGAACTACATAAGCAAATACAGGAAGTAAAAGATTACTTCAATAGGGAGATAGAGGTTCTAAAACAAAACAAAACAACAACATCAACAACAATAAAAAACAACATACAGAAATCCTTGAAATGAAAGAAACAATAAACCAAACTAAAAGTTCAATTGAAAGCATCACCAACATATTAGACCACTTGGAAGACAGGACCTCAGACACTGAAGACAAAATATATAATCTTGAAAAGAATGTAGACAACAGTGAAACCATGAACAGAATATTCAATAAGTTTGGGGTAGCATAAAAAGACCAAATTTAAGAGTTATTGGGATAGAGAAAGGCATAGAGTTCCAAACCAAAGGAATGAACAATCTATTCAATGAAATAATATCAGAAAATTTTCCAAACCTGAAGAACAAATTGGAAAACCAAATTCAAGAGGTTTACAGGACACCAAATGTACAAAATCACAACAGATCTACACCGAGGCACAATATAATGAAAATGCCTAACATTCTCATAAGAATGAGGAGAGAATATGGGGATCATGGGAGGATTAAATGAACTCTATATAGGGCAAAGTGGTGGGAAGGGAAAGGAGGTGGTATGGGGGTATAAAAGATGGTAAAATGAGATGGACATCATTACCCTAAGTACGTGTATGAAGACACAAATGTTGAGTATATTTTCTATACAACCAGAGATATATACTCATATGAATGATGACCCTCTGAGGGTCATATAAATATAAAATCCTGATCAACATTTTAGATAACTCAATTTTTTACAGTCACATAAGAATTCATTATTATTACATACACTGAAAGCCAAAATTTATCAGTAATTCTTTTTTGCAGTGAAAATTTCCAAGCAGTGATAAGAATGGATGATATTTCAAGATTCTTTAAAAACACTGTCTTGTTATGAAGGTATCTCTCATTTCAATCTGTAGACCAAGCCGCAGGTACTGCTAAAACTGCTGTGATTCATTGTTACTATTCATAACCCAGGAGACTGCAAAGCTTCATTTAGAAACTAGTGAAAAATAAAGATGTAATGTTCCCTCTTCAAGTCACAGACATCCCAAATTGTATTGATGGTGTCCATCAACCCCAGCTTTAGACCATACATAGAGGACAGTAGAGGTTTCAGGATACCTGGCTTCCTGGATGACCTCAAGGGGATGAACCCAAGAGAACAGTCACAGGAGAGAGAAATAGACACCTAACTTTTCTTCTAACCATTGCATTTTGGTTTTTTTTTTCTTCTAAGTAATTCAGCCTGTTTATATATGTCGAGTCGATATGTCTTCAGTGATTGGTCCTCTTTCTATTATCACTATTGCTGGCTGGCACATGTGTCTCCAACATGTTGCTTACATTTCCTTTGCTTAAAGCAAACAAAGGGAAACCTTCACAAGCCTGGTGACCTGGAAGGCTGAAGTAGGAGAATTGCAAGTTGAAAGTCAGTCTGTCTCAGCAACTTAGGCCCTAAGCAACTGAGACTCTGTCTCAGAATAAAAAGTAAAAATGGTTCCGCAAGTAGCTTAATGGTAAACCTCCCTTGGGTTCAATCCACAGTACCAAACCAAACCAAACAAAACATTAGACATACAATAGAAATAAATGCATTTTAAGTGCACAATTTACTAATGTTGTCAAATGTACACACACCTCTATAGCCATCAAACATACATAATATAACCACTACCCCAAAAAGTTCACTGTGCACTTTCCCTGTGAATAGTCCCCACCCTTCTGCTACTCTTCTTCTTTGTCCCTGGCTATCAAAGATCTGTTTTTTGGTACTACAATGAGATTTGCATTGCTAGGGTTTCACATAAATGGAAGTATGCGGAATCTACTCTTCTGTGTCTGGCTTATTTGAGTCAGGGTCATGTTTTTGAGAACTCATCTGTGTTGGTTCACTGATCACTGTTCTATTTCTTTTCCTTATTGGATAGTATTCTATTTTATAGTTGTGTCATAACATCTTTATCTTTTATCATTTCATGAACATTTGAGTGATTTCAAGTGTGGGCTAATGTGAATAGAGATGCTATAAATATTAATTTGTAATCCTATGTGCACATAAAGATTTTCATTTCCTCTTAGTAATTACCCAGGAGTGGAATGATTGATTCACATGGTAAGTATATGTTTCAGTTTTGGTACATCTACCAAAAGTCTGCTGAACTTTATTGCAGTTAATCTGTAGATACGTTGGAAGAGAATTGCTCTAGTAGCAATATTAAGACTTCTAATTTGTGATGATAATTTAAAGTTCTCTGAATTTGTGAAGATTTTGTTTTATGCATCTTAATGGGGGACTTGAGAAGTCTAGGCTTTGTAGTCAAATCTCTCTACTTTTTTCCAAGTTGGTTGGGAATCAAACCCTGAACCTAGTGCATGCTTGACAAACACTCCAACCACTCCTTAGCCCCCATCCCTCCTTGATTAGAACTTAAGTTTAGACTGTCCCTGCTTGGCAACAGATAAGAGCCCTACTCAGTCATTTCAGGCTTCTTAGCTACTGCTTTCTGCTAGGCTCTGTGGAGTCTTCCTTGTGCATATGCAGCTCAGGGCTCAGTCAAGGATTTGAAGGTGGATTATACCTGGATCTGGGGGATCTTTCTCTCTGTGGCTTTCTCCTTCCTGCTGAACCTACAGCCACTCTCTGCTCTGAACTCTATCATCATTCCTAGGTCACAAAACTATAGATCTTTGCTTGAATTCAAATTGCCTTACACAGTGGACCCTGAGGCTCCTTGACTGGCAAAAGCCTTTAAAGCATAGCTCCCACCTTGCATGAGTTCCTGTCAAGAACCAAATTGCCTCCAGTGGGTGAAGTTTTTATCCTTTTAAATAACTCTTAAACACATGCTTTCCCCCACATTTTAATACTGAATGTCAGTCCCATATGAGCAACTTTGCCATTTTTTCACAACCAGAACTTCCTAGTGAGTTTGTGTTTCACACTGTCATTGATATATCTATGTAATTTTACCTTCTGTTTTTTATTTTCCTGTTTACCTGTTCTCTGTTTCATTCTCTTCCTCTTTGTCTCCATTCTATTATTTACAATATTTTAAATTATTCTGTTCCTGTCCTCAGTTAGCTTGCCATGTATAGTGAATGTTTTATTAATTTCTATGGTATTTTAGTTATTTTCAGCGGGTACCTTTGACTTTATAATGTCTAATATAATTCTGCACTTGCAATAATTCCTACAAATAAAGGACCCTACAAACATATAATCTGTCTACATTTATCTTCCTTACACTTTTTTGTCAGGCATCTTAATTCTAGAATGATATAATAATTATTAGTAGTATATAATATGTAATTATGTTATTTGTATAACCCTTATTCCTTTAGATTTGTACATTTTCTTTTTTCTCCCCTGTCTTTCTATAATGTCACTGGGGACATTTTTCTTGTTGGAGAAGTATTCCTCGTATGCTGAAGATCTAAATCTGCTGGTGGCAAATTCTCAAAATTACATTTGCATCTATTATTTTACTTTTCATTTTTGCTGAGTATGATTGTGTTTTGCTAGGTGTTTTCTGTTCCACTTGTTCATTTGTGTTTTGGTAGGAGAGACCATCAGCACTTTGAATATTTTACTTATTTTCTTCTTCCTTCCCTGATTACTCTTTGTTCCTCTCTTACTTTCTCTTGGGTTCTAGTAGTTCAATTTCTCATTGTCTTGGGAGTTCTGAGTGCTTCAAGTAGATTAAAACTCAGTTATTCAGCTTTTCTAGATTTGAAAAGGATGTCACAAGCTAATCTATTATTTTTGGACACAAATTATTATATATGTATAAATATATGCTACATAAATATGTGGATATAGTCACACTATGGAAATTTTTATTTCATAATGTTTTATTTAATTTTCTAAATAAATTTTTGTGGCCAATATATAGAAATACCAATGCTCTATTTATATGGTGCTTTTATATCAATGCATATCCAGAACAAAGATGATTAGAAGTGACCATACTGGACTCCTTTTTTTGTTTCCCATGTTAGTTTCAGTATTTTGTGATGTTTGATTAAATATGTGACATTGTGGTACATGATATTTATTTTTGGTTCTTTCTATTTGGTTGAAGTTCTCTTCTGAAAAACTGTTCACAAAGGGTTTTTCTTATCAATGGAAAGAAATTATGTTACTGTCAAAGTCCTCTTTTCCTGATTCACGGAGATAGCTGTCTGATTTCTTTTACTTTTATCTTTAAGCGTCATACATTGCATTAATGTATTTTCTAAAGTGAACAGATGGCTGAAAATCAAGCTGGGTCCTAATGTAGGTAGCAGTTTCAACACAATTCTGTTGCACTGTTGGTAAGAGTACAAAAATGGTCATTTTTAAAGCAGTTGGTCTATGTTCTGTTTGTTTTAAGTTCTGTCTGCCTATGCCTTTGTTGAAGCAATCTGATTTGAGTGTGTAACAGAGGATATGTTGGTCGGATCCATAAATAATCATATGAAAATTTTATTTCTGTTGACTGTGTATCTGTGTGTAGCTGCAGGGAATGGTAGACTTCAGTATGCATTAGCATGAAATGGTGGAGAAAAATGCAGTGGACATGCACTGGGAGACACTGCCCAGCAGTAGAAGCACCTCAGTGGGTTTACTTACAACATGGAGTGCTGTGGTATGGAAGGGAAGAAGGCAATAAGCATGAGAAATCTTTATTACAACATTATCCATGTGAACTGAAATACCATATAAAGCATACTAAAGGGTACACACATATTCAAAAACAGAGATCTTGTTTTTCAGACTTTATGAGATTCTGGGGCCCACCTGAGTTGGGTTGCCCCTGCACCAATTCAAACTCAATGATCTATCCCCAGATTAGAACCCATCTCTCTAGAAAGCATTCAAAAACAATCCTAGATCACTCTAATGCCTCCCATATTCTGAAATCCTGTGGCACATTTGTACATTTTCCACCCGTGTCCCACATGACCCAAGGCAAAGAAATTTAAAAAAAAATGTATCTGTTTATCAGGAGTAAACAGATATATTTTTTAAAACCTATTCTCTCTTTCCCCAACTAGATGTTAGCTGAGTGACTGTTCATGCTCTCTCCCCATGGAGCTCATGGAGCTCTAATGCTGGTTTGTTCTTAGGAAAATACTTTATCTTCAAGCCGTGTCATGCTTAAAACCATCCTGTCCTTGATAGAGGACAGCTTATTACTTCATGTTTGTTTTCCATGCTTTTCTTCTAAACTGTCCCCCTTTATTTTCTTTCTCTTACTTGACAGAGAACTTGGAGAGATGTGGTCTTTCTAATTTCTTTTCATTACTCTATGCTCTGATGCCTGGCAGGACTATAGATAGAGAATGGCAGAGTCTCCATAGTTTTCCTACTCAACTGTTGTGGTGATCTCCCTACTAGGGTAATTGGAAAAATCTTGTGAATTCTACACTCATTCTTGTAACTATTTAAAGCTTGTTTTATGCCTTGCTTAAAACACTTTGGTTTCTATCAGCCTGTATTCAATGTTATCTGGCTTGTTATTATCTTAGGGCATGGATTTGAATAATCAATACAAATCATATAATTACAGGTACAATGTTTCAGTTTGATGACTGGATCCAAGTATAATGTGCTGGTGTTCTATAGCCACGGCACTGCGACCTTAGTCAATAATAATGTATATTTCAAAATAAGTCAAAAGAATAAAAGGATATTTAATGTTTCCCCAGAGGGAGATGATAAATATTGTAGTGATAGATATGCCAATTAAGCCTGATTTAGTGATTTCACAATATATACATGTATCCAAAATCACACTCTTAACACTTTATTCAATTGTGTGTCAAAAAAATAAAATAAAGTTTTTAAAATAAGAACAGCAAAATTAGATGATGATGTAATTCCACTAGAAGTTTGTGAGATGTTCCATGAGATTTCTGCTTCTTATCCCATATGATACCCGAGTCCCTTAGAAATGTAAACCTTAGTTCTAACATAGCTATGGTGCTCGAGGTCATAGTGTGAACTTACCTCAGCGGGCTACCTTATGTGTGCTGAGTCTCCTTTGAAAACCTGGAGTCTCAGGACAGCTTAAAATAGGAGGAAGTAGTGCCATTGAACATGTGCAGAGAGCAGATGGGCAGATGAGAGAGTGCTATCAGCCTGGACAGGATCCCTAATCAGGGGGGAAGGCTTATTTATTTGGTGGGGCAGGGAAATGGGGTGTGGCTCATTTTCCTGCTGAGAAAAATCTTCTATGGTTTATGTTCTTCCTTCTAGTACCTTCCATTTGGTCAGGCAACTCTAACTTCTGCTCCAACTTCTTTTTTCATTTGTTTCACGGTTCCCTCCTTTCCATCTTTGCTTTTCCTTCCTTTATTTTATTTTCTTTCTTTTCTTCCCCACCTTTTCCTTCTTTTCTTCTCTCCCACAATCCCTCCCTCCATCCCTCCCTACCTACCTTCTTTGCTTGCTTGGTCCCTTCCTTCCTTCCTTCATCTTTCTTTATATCTTTCTTTTTTTCTTAATTCTTCTTCTTCACCAGTGATTGTATCAAGGGGAACTCTATCACTGGGCTGTATCTCCATTAATTTTTATTTTGTATTTAGAGACAGGGTCTCAGTGAGTTGATGAGACTGGCCTTACTTTTAATCCTTCTTCCTGATCTTCTGGAGCAGCTGAGATTACAGGTGTGCACCACCACAACTGACCTGTCTGTCAGATTTGTCCCATTTGTATTGCTTTTTTTTTGTCACACTCTTTTACTATAAATTTTGTAATTATACTATAACAATTATTATAGTATTATTTTATATCTTTTCTTATTGGTCATTATCTTTTACTTTTAAAAGAAATATTAAGACTTTTTTTTTAAAATTTTTTATTGTTGGCTGTTCAAAACATTACATAGTTCTTGATATATCATATTTCACAATTTGATTCAAGTGGGTTATGAGCTCCCATTTTTACCCCATATACAGATTGCAGAATCACATCAGTTACACATCCATTGATTTACATATTGCCATACTAGTGTCTGTTGTATTCTGCTGCCTTTCCTATCCTCTACTATCCCCCCTCCCCTCCCCTCCCCTCCCCTCTTCTCTCTCTGCTCCCTCTACTGACATTCGTTTGTCCCCCTTATATTATTTTTCCCCTTCCCCTCACTTCCTCTTGTATGTACTTTTGTATAACTCTGAGGGTCTCCTTCCATTTCCATGCATTTTCCCTTCTCTCTCCCTTTCCCTCCCACCTCTCATCCCTGTTTAATGTTAATCTTCTTCTCATGCTCTTCGACCCTACTCTGTTCTTAGTTACTCTCCTTATATCAAAGAAGACATTTGGCATTTGTTTTTTAGGGATTGGCTAGCTTCACTTAGCATAATCTGCTCTAATGCCATCCATTTCCCTGTAAATTCTATGATTTTGTCACTTTTTAATGCAGAGTAATACTCCATTGTGTATAAATGCCACATTTTTTTTATCCATTCATCCATTGAAGGGCATCTAGGTTGGTTCCACAGTCTAGCTATTGTGAATTGTGCTGCTATGAACATCGATGTAGCAGTGTCCCTGTAGCATGCTCTTTTTAGGTCTTTAGGGAATAGACCGAGAAGGGGAATAGCTGGGTCAAATGGTGGCTCCATTCCCAGCTTTCCAAGAAATCTCCATACTGCTTTCCAAATTGGCTGCACCAATTTGCAGTCCCACCAGCAATGTACAAGTGTACCCTTTTCCCCACATCCTCGCCAGCACTTGTTGTTGTTTGACTTCATAATGGCTGCCAATCTAACTGGAGTGAGATGGTATCTTAGGGTGGTTTTGATTTGCATTTCTCTGACTGCTAGAGATGGTGAGCATTTTTTCATGTACTTGTTGATTGATTGTATGTCCTCCTCTGAGAAGTGTCTGTTCAGGTCCTTGGCCCATTTGTTGATTGGGCTGTTTGTTCTCTTATTGTCTAATTTTTTGAGTTCTTTGTATACTCTGGATATTAGGGCTCTATCTGAAGTGTGAGGAGTAAAGATTTGTTCCCAGGATTTAGGCTCTCTATTTACCTCTCTTATTGTATCTTTTGCTGAGAAAAAACTTTTTAGTTTGAGGAAGTCCCATTTGTTGATTCTAGTTATTAACTTTTGTGCTATGGGTGTCCTATTGAGGAATTTGGAGCCCGACCCCACCGACTGTAGATCGTAGCCAACTTTTTCTTCTATCAGACGGCGTGTCTCTGATTTGATATCAAGCTCCTTGATCCATTTTGAATTCACTTTTGTGCATGGCGAGAGAAAGGGATTCAGTTTCATTTTGTTGCATATGGATTTCCAGTTTTCCCAGCACCATTTGTTGAAGATGCTATCCTTCCTCCATTGCATGCTTTTAGCCCCTTTATCAAATATAAGGTAGTTGTAGTTTTGTGGATTGGTTTCTGTGTCCTCTATTCTGTACCATTGGTCCACCCGCCTGTTTTGGTACCAGTACCATGCTGTTTTTGTTACTATTGCTCTGTAGTATAGTTTGAAGTCTGGTATCGCTATACCGCCTGATTCACACTTCCTGCTTAGCATTGTTTTTGCTATTCTGGGTCTTTTGTTTTTCCATATGAATTTCATGATTGCTTTCTCTATTTCTACAAGAAATGCCATTGGGATTTTGATTGGCATTGCATTAAACCTATAGAGAACTTTTGGTAATATCGCCATTTTGATGATGTTAGTTCTGCCTATCCATGAACAGGGTATATTTTTCCATCTTCTAATATCTTCTTCTATTTCTCTCTTTAGGGTTCTGTAGTTTTCATTGTATAAGTCTTTCACCTCTTTTGTTAGGTTGATTCACAAGTATTTTATTTTTTTTGAAGATATTGTGAATGGAGTGGTTGTCCTCATTTCCATTTCAGAGGATTTGTCGCTGATATACAGGAATGCCTTTGATTTATGCGTGTTGATTTTATATCCTGCCACTTTGCTGAATTCATTTATTAGCTCTAATAGTTTCTTTGTAGACCCTTTTGGGTCTGCTAGGTATAGAATCATGTCATCAGCAAATAGTGATAATTTAAGTTCTTCTTTTCCTATTTTGATGCCTTTAATTTCTTTCGTCTGTCTAATTGCTCTGGCCAGTGTTTCGAGAACTATGTTGAACAGAAGTGGTGAGAGAGGGCATCCCTGTCTTGTTCCAGATTTTAGAGGGAATGCCTTCAATTTTTCTCCATTCAGAATGATGCTAGCCTGAGGCTTAGCATAGATTGCTTTTACAATATTGAGGTATGTTCCTGTTATCCCTAGTTTTTCTAGAGTTTTGAACAAAAAGGGATGCTTTACTTTGTCGAATGCTTTTTCCGCATCTATCGAGATGATCATATGATTCTTATTTTTAAGTCTATTGATGTGGTGAATAACATTTATTGATTTCCGTATATTGAACCAGCCTTGCATCCCAGGGATGAATCCTACTTGATCATGGTGCACAATTTTTTTGATAAGTTTTTGTAACCGAATGGCCAGAATTTTATTGAGGATTTTTGCATCTAGGTTCATTAGAGATATTGGTCTGTAGTTTTCTTTCTTTGAAGTGTCTTTGTCTGGTTTAGGTATCAGGGTGATGTTGGCCTCGTAGAATGAATTTGGAAGTTCTCCCTCTTTTTCTATTTCCCGAAGTAGCTTGAAAAGTATTGGTATTAGTTCCTCCTTAAAGGTTTTGGAAAACTCTGCTGTATACCCATCCGGTCCTGGGCTTTTCTTAGTTGGTAGTCTTTTGATGATTTCTTCTATTTCCTCAATTGATATTGGTCTGTTTAGGTTGTCTATATCCTCCTGACTCAATCTGGGCAGATCATATGACTTAAGAAATTTATCTATGCCTTCACTATCTTCTAATTTATTGGAGTATAAGGATTCAAAATAATTTTTGATTATCTTCTGTATTTCTGAAGTGTCTGTTGTGATATTGCCTCTTTCATCCTGTATGTTAGTAATTTGAGTTCTCTCTCTTCTTCTCTTCGCTAGCATGGCTAAGGGTCTGTCGATTTTGTTTATTTTTTCAAAGAACCAACTTTTAGTTTTGTCAATTTTTTCAATTGTTTCTTTTGTTTTGATTTCATTAATTTCAGCTCTGATTTTAATTATTTTTTGCCTTCTACTTCTTTTGCTGTTGTTTTGCTCTTCTTTTTCAAGGATTTTGAGATGAAGTATGAGATCATTTATTTGTTGGTTTTTTCTTTTTTTAAGGAATGAACTCCAAGCAATGAATTTTCCTCTTAGAACTGCTTTCAATGTGTCCCATAGATTCCGATATGTTGTGTCTGTGTTTTCATTAATCTCTAAGAATTTTTTAATTTCTTCCTTGATGTCTTCTATAACCCATTGATCATTCAGTAACCTATTGTTCATTCTCCAAGTGATGTATTCTTTTCCCTTCCTTCTTTTATCGTTGATTTTCAGTTCCATTCCATTATGATCAGATAGGATGCATGGTATTATCTTGACTCCTTTATATTGTCTAAGAGTTGCCCTGTGACATAATATATGATCTATTTTTGAGAAGGATCCATGTGCTGCTGAGAAAAAAGTGTAACTGCTTGATGTTGGGTGGTATATTCTATATATGTCAATTAAGTCTAGGTTATTAATTGTGTTATTGAGTTCTATAGTTTCCTTATTCAACTTTTGTTTGGAAGATCTGTCCAGTGGTGATAGAGGTGTGTTGAAGTCTCCCATGATTATTGTATGGTGGTCTATTAGACTCTTGAACTTGAGAAGAGTTTGTTTGATGAACATAGCTGCACCATTGTTTGGGGCATATATATTTATGATTGTTATGTCTTGTTGGTGTATGGTTCCCTTGAGCAGTATGTAGTGTCCCTCTTTATCCCTTTTGATTAACTTTGGCTTGAAATCTATTTTATTTGATATGAGTATGGATACTCCTGCTTGTTTCCGAAGTCCATATGAGTGATATGATTTTTCCCAACCTTTCACCTTCAGCCTATGTATGTCTTTTCCTATCAAATGCATCTCCTGTAGGCAGCATATTGTTGGGTCTTGTTTTGTGATCCATTCTACTAGCCTGTGTCTCTTGATTGGTGAGTTTAAGCCATTAACATTTAGGGTTATTATTGAGATATGGGTTGTTCTTCCAGCCATATTTGTTTATTTCTGTTACTAAACATGGTTTGTTTTCCTCTTTGATTATTTCCCCCCCTTTAGTGTCCTACCTCCCACTGTTGGTTTTCATTGTTATTTTCCATTTCCTCTTCCTGTAATGTTTTGCCAAGGATGTTTTGAAGAGATGGTTTTCTAGCTGCAAATCCTTTTAACTGTTGTTTATCGTGGAAGGTTTTAATTTCATCCTCCATCCTGAAGCTTAATTTCGCTGGAAACACAATTCTTGGTTGGAACCCATTTTCTTTCAGTGTTTGAAATATGTTATTCCAGGATCTTCTAGCTTTCAGAGTCTGTGTTGAAAGATCAGCTGTTATCCTGATTGGCTTACCCCTAAATGTGATCTGCTTCCTTTCTCTTGTAGCTTTTAAAATTCTCTCCTTATTCTGTATGTTGGGCATCTTCATTATAATGTGTCTAGGTGTGGGTCTCTTATGATTTTGCACTTTCGGCGTCCTGTAGGCTTCTAGGATTTGGGGTTCTGTCTCATTCTTCAAGTCTGGGAAGTTTTCTTGTATTATTTCATTGAATAGATTGCTCATCCTTTGGTTTGAAACTCTGTCCCTTCCTGTATCCCAATGACTCTTAAATTTGGTCTCTTGATGTTATCCCATATTTCTTGGATGTTCTGCTCATGGTTTCTTAACAGTCTTGCTGAGCTGTCTATGTTCTTTTCAAGTTGAAATACTTTATCTTCATTGTCTGATGTTCTGTCTTCTAAGTGTTCTACTCTGCTGGTAGTATTCTCAATTGAGTTTTTAAGTTGGCTTATTGCTTCCTGCATTTCTAGGATTTCTGTTTGTTTGTTTTTTATAACCTCTATTTCCCTGTATAGTTGATCTTTTGCTTCTTGGATTTGTTTATGTAATTCATTGTTGAAGTGATCTTTCATTGTCTGATTTTGCTGTCTGATGTCTTCCTTGAGACTCCAGATCATCTGAAGCATGTATATCCTGAATTCTTTATCTGACATTCCATCTGCTGCAGCTATTACCTCTTCTAAAGTTGAGTTGACCTGCAATGCTTGTGGTCCTTTCTTTCCTTGTCTCTTCATACTGTTCGCGTTCCTTTCTACTTGGTGAAACTGTTGTGCTATTGAATTTTCCCCCTATATATTTATATTGGTCTTGTATAGTTGCAAAGTCTCCCTCGCAGGCGCGGGCGGTGGCTCTGTCCCTCTGCGGGCTGCTAGGCTTGTTCTGTCGGTGGTCACAGTTCTGTCTACTTTGCAGGCACAGGCAGCGGCACTGCCCCTCTGCAGGCCTCTGGGGCTGTACTGCCAGTGGGTCGCAGGTCCGCCTACCTTGCAGGCGCGGGGGGGGGGGCGGCTCTACTCTTCCTGAGGCCACTGGGCCTGTTCTGTCTCTCGGTTGCAGGTCTGGCCTGTTCTGATGGTGGTCACAGTTCCGTCTACCTTGCAGGCGCGGGGGGGAGGGGGCGGCTCTGCCTCTCAGCACGCCGCTGCTCCTCTTCTGCCGGTGGGTCACAGGCCCGCCTACCTTGCCGGAGTGATTGGAAGCTCTGCCCCTCCGCGGGCCACTGGGCCTTTTCTGTCAGTGGTCACAGTTCCGCCTACCTGACAGGCGCGGGGGGTGGGGGGCAGCTCTGCCCCTCAGCAGGCCGCTGGGCCTGTTCTGTGGGTGGTCACAGTTCCCTCTACCTTGCCAGCGCAGGGGGAGGGGGCGGCTCAGCCTCTCAGCAGGCCGCTGCTCCTCTTCTGCCGGTGGGTCGCAGGCCCGCCTACCTTGCAGGAGTGATTGGAAGCTCTGTCCCGCTGCGGGCCACTGGGCCTTTTCTGTCGGTGGTCACAGTTCCCCTACCTGGCAGGCGCAGGGGGTGTGGGGTGGCTCTGCCCCTCAGCAGGCCGCTGGGCCTGCTCTGTGCATGGTCACAGTTCCCTCTACTTTGCTGGCACAGGGGGAGGGGGCGGCTCAGCCTCTCAGCAGGCCGCTGCTCCTCTTCTGCCGGTGGGTCGCAGGCCCGCCTACCTTGCAGGAGTGATTGGAAGCTCTGTCCCGCCGCGGGCCACTGGGCCTTTTCTGTCGGTGGTCACCATTCCCCCTACCTGGCAGGCGCGGGGGGTGGGGGGCGGCTCTGCCCCTCAACAGGCCGCTGGGCCTGCTCTGTGCGTGGTCACAATTCCCTCTACCTTGCCGGTGCAGGGGGAGGGGGCGGCTCTCAATATTAAGCTTTTTATGGCTGATATTTCAAATGACTTCTTGACCACTGCAAGCCTGAAGCTAAAATGGTATCTGGCACTGATAGGGACCCCCTAAGTATTTCTGATGGTCTGAATGTACACTGGGTACTGAACTGAAAACTGCGGTTCACTGACAAGTGAAAAGAAAATGTATTATCCCTATCCAAAAGGAAATTGGATGGATAGGTTTAGGATGTCTCATTATATCTCTTTTTCCCCAGATATAGCAAGAGTAGATGGAGCCATTTGATTAAAAAAAGTAAGGAAGAATATGTTGCCAAATTATTTTATGATAGTTACATTGTTGTCCTATTAAACTGACATTCTCATATCAGTCACTCCTTTTGGTCACATTTTGGGATGGCCTATTAAAATGGAAATGCATAATTAAAATGCTAACTTTTGCTGTTGATTATGTACAGAATGGTTTATCAAATATGTTTTGAGTAGTGGAGCTTTTTCCTAAAGCAGAAGCTCACTGTGAAGTGCAATATACACATAGGTAAGAGTGGCTGATACTGGGAATGAAGCAGTGGGCATAGAACCTGTTTCCACCACCAGTCACCTCTCCTGACTGCTGTTTCATAATCACACTGGTATTAAGATCATAAATGTTAGACTCACCCTTTCAATTGGGAAATTGCTGTTCAGAGCTGAACTGAATATCCAGAGTCTTAAAATGACTTGGCAGCAATGGCACTACAAGCCAGGTCCTTGAGTTCTCATACACTGTGCCTTCACCTGTGATATCCTAGTATTCCTGGATGCTTAACTCTATAATCAGATTAGAGCCTTGCTGTGGGAGTTCCTATAAGAAGAGGCAAGTCAGACATTTCTGGGAGTCAGTAGGCTTGCTTTGAATTCTGCTTCTCCCCTCAGGCTGTGGGACAATTGCTTTATAAGACTTCTCATTTGGAAATCAGCTCACATCTGTCTATGGTGGTAGAAGTAAGAAATGAGACATATTTCTCCAAGTATTTATTTTACAATTACTTAATAGCTGTCAATTTCCATGCAACAGAGAGAAATTTCACCAATATGTGTCTTAACTTCCCATTTTTGGAAAGCGGCATGACTGTGATCAAGGAGGGTAGGACCTTTTCATGACTATTCTTGGTTTTATTTGTAAGTCAAAGTCCAGAGTAGCAATAGCTTACTTGGCTGAACTGGTGGAACAATATCAGTAATAGTTATCTTCTCAGGCTAAAGGAAGTGGGGAGAGAATATGAAATGAAACCAATCAGAACTGTGGAAATTAAAGACACAATTAATCATATTAAAAATTCACTTTCTGTTTACAATTTATTTTGCTTAACATGATAACCTACAATTCTACTCATTTTCCTAAAAGGCATGAGATCATTCTTTATGCCACTTTTTGTACATATATGCCACATTTTAATAATACTTTCATCTGTTGACTGGAGCCTAGACTGATTCTATATATTGCCTATCATGAAAAGTGCCACAATAAATATGGGTATGCAAGTATCTTTTGTATGCTGACTGCATTTCTTTTGGATACATTCCCAGTAGTGGTATAGCTGGATCAGATATTAGTTCCATTTTTTCATTTTTATCTGGGAGGAACCTCCATACTGTTTTGCATATTAATATTTATTATCAGTCCTACCAATAGTGTGTGTGGTTCCCTTACTTCTCATCTTCTCTAGCATTTTTTATCTTTTTATTATTTCATCATAACCATTGTAATTGGGACAAAATGGAATCTCAACATAGATTTGATTTGCTTTTCCATGATGGTTAAAGATGTTGAGTATTATTTCCTATATGTATTGGTCATTTGTACTTCTTCTGAGATGTGTTTTTTAAATTTTTTTTATAATTGTAGATGGACAGCATACCTTTATTTCATTAATATTTTATGTGGTGCTGAAGATCAAATCCAGTGCAGGAAGTTATCTGCCCCTGAGCTATAGCCCCAGCTTGTTAGAAATGTTTATGTGTTCTAGAAACTCTCAGTAGAATTTTTTTGCATCTTCTAAATATAAAATTATGTCGGTGGCAAATAGGGACAGTTTGAGTTCTTTTCCTTTCATATACCTTTAATTTCTTTCTGTTATTTAATTTCTCTGGCTAGGCTTTCAAATACTATGTTGAATGTGAGTGGTGAAAGATAGCATCTATGTCTTGTTCCAGTTTTTAGAGGTAATACTTTCAATTTTTCTCCATTTTGAATGATGTTAGTCTTGGTTTTAGTGTATATAACTTTTACAATACTGAGGTATATTCCCACTATACCTAGTTTTTCTAGTATTTTGAGCATGAATGGATGCTGAATTTTGTCAAATGCTTTTTCTGCATCCATTGAGATAATCATATTATTCTTATATTTAAATTTTGGTAGCAGAGATTAGAACCACGGGCAATTTACCACTGAGCCACATCCCCAGCCCTTTGTTTTATTTAACTTAGATACAAGGTCTCATTGAGTTGCACAGGCAGGGCCTCACTAAGTTGCTGAATGTGGCTTTGAACTTGTGATCCTCTTGACTCAATCTTCTCATTACTGGGATTATAGGCATGTATATTGTTTTTGGTAGTTGCCATTTTGACAATATTGAAAAGAAGATAGGATGTCTTTTCATCTTCTAAGGTCTTCTTCAGTTACTTTATTTAGTGTTCTATAATTTTTATTGTAGAGATATTTCATTTCCTTGGTTAAATTAATTCCCAAGTATTTTATGTTTTTGAGGTTATTGCGAATGAGATGGTTTTCCTGATTTCTTCCTGAGCTGAGTGACTTTGGAATATAAGAAAGCTATTGATTTGTGAGTTTTCATCTTGTATCCTCCTACTTTGCTGAATTGTTTTATCAGCTCTAGAAGTCTTCTGGTGAAGTTTCTTTGAGTTTTCTCGATACAGGATCATATCATCAACCCAAAGAGATGATTGATTTCTTTTCCTATTTGTATCCCTTTAATTTCCTTTACTTGCCTGATTGTTCTGTCTAGTATTTTGAGAACTGTGTTGAAAAAAAATGTTGAGAGTGAACATCCTTGTCTTGGTCCTGATTTTAGATGATATGTTTTCAATTTATGTTATTCAACATAATGGTGGCTTTGGGTTTGTCATAGATAGCCTTCACAATGTTGAGGTAAGTTCCTTTGATCCCTAGCTTCTCCAGCATTTTTAACATAATGGGTACTGGATTTTTATCAAAGGTCTTTTCTGCATCTATTGAAAAATCATGTGATTCTCATGTCCTTAATTCTGTCTAAGTGGTGATTAACATCTATTGATTTGTGTATATTGAACAAAGTTTTCAGCCCTGCCTGGAATGAAATCCACTTGATCATGGTATATGATGGGTATATGATCTTCTTGATGTATTTTTCAATAAGGTTTGCTAATATCTTGTTAAGAATTTTTGCATCTATGTTCATCAGTTACATTGGCCTTTGTCTGGTTTTGGTATCAGGATTATACTGGCTTCATAGAACTTATGTATTTGAAAAATTTCTTTCCCTTTCAATTTTATGTTATAATTTGAGAGAGACTGGCGTTGCCTTTTCTTTAAAGATCTGGTAGAACTCAGCTGAGAATCCATTTGGTCCTGAATTTTTCTTTGTTGGAACACTTTTAATTGTTGTTTCATTACTTGATATTGGTCTATTTTAAGTTTTCTATATCTTCTGGTTTCAACCTGGGTAGGTCATATGTGTCTAGAAATTTATCAGTGTCTTCTAGATTTTCCAGAAATAGGAGTATAAATTTTCAAAATAGTTTGTAATGATCCTCTAGATATCCGAAGAGTCTGTGGTAGTATCTTCTTTTTCATACCTAATGTTGTGTATTTGGGTCTTCTCTCTTTTTCTTTTTGTCAGTTTGGCTAAAGGCTTATCAATCTTATTTATCTCTTTGAAGAACCAACTATTTGTTGTATTGATCCTATGCATTGTTTTTATTCTCAATTTTATTAATTTCATCTCTAATCTCAATTTTTTGTCTTCTACTGATTTTGGAATTAACTTATTCTTATTTTTCTAAGACTTCAACGTGGAATATAAGCTTACTTGTTTGGGATCTCAATTTTTTTTAAATGTAAGCACTCAATGCTGTAAATTCCATAGATTTGGATGTCATTTGTTTCTATGAATTTCTTAGTTTCTTCCCTCATTTACTCTGTGATACAGTCTTCATTGAAAATAATAATGTTTAATCTCCATGGTTTATCTTATTTTTCTTGCTTTTGACTTCTATTTTTATTTTATTATAATCTAATAGGGCACATGTGATTATATTGATTTTTTAAAATTTGATAAGACATTATGAGCTAGAATATGGTTACATATTCAAAATATACCTAGAATATGTTCTGTTTTGAGAGCATTCCATGAGCTTCTGAGAAGAAAGTAAATTAAACTTTTTTTTTGCCATGAAATATTCTGTAGACGTTTATTAGGTCCATTTGATTATAATATTATTTAAGATAGAAATATCTTTATTAATTATATTTTTGAAGACCTATTGTTGATAAGGGTGTGTTGAAATCACCCAGTATTATTGTATGGGGATATATTGGGATTTAATGTCAAGAAGTATTATTTTTTATATAGTTAGGTGCAACAACATTTGGGCCATGTATATTTACTCTCCTCAAACCTTCTTGTTGGATTGTTTCATTTTCCAGTATGTAGTGGCCTTTTTGGAATCTTCTGATTAGTTTTTTCTTCAAGTCTGTTTTGTCAAATATAAGAATAAATACTCCTTTTTTTCAGACTCTATTCATATGGAAGATTTTCTTTCCATCATTTTACTTTCCACCTGGCAGTGTCTTTTCCTTTGTGATGAGTTTCTTGCAAACAGCATATAGTTGGATCTTGCTTTTTTAATCAATTCTGCTAATCTATGTCTTTTAATCGGGGAGTTGAGTCCATTTGCATTTAGTGTTATTATGTCTATGTGTTTATTGTTTTCTTCTATTTTGGTTTATTTGATATATTTATATATGACTTTATTTTCATTTAATTGGTTTCTTTTCAAGTGATTTTCACATATTTTGTAGTTTTGGGGCTCTTCCTTTTATATTTTATCTATGAATTTCTTTTTTGTAGGGATGACTTAGTTGTCATAAATTCTTTTAGTTTTTTCTTGGCATGGAAATTTTTTATTTCACCATTGATTTTGAAAAAAAAAATTCTGGATAGATCAATGATTGGTAATTGTTTTCTTTTAGAGCTTGAGATATCTCATCCTAGGCCCTCTTTGGATTTAGGATTTACGTTTAGGAGTCCAAGTGTGCTTTTGTTTACCCCATACCTTTATATGTTGTATACTTGTAAATTGCTTTTAATTTTACAGAAGCTCCCAATGTGAGATTGTCTTGAATCTCAGAAAAGAATTTGGACTTAAACTTTGAATTTTGAGCAATCTCAGAACTGTTGAGATTATAGGGACTCTTGGGAATTGACTAAATGTATTTTGCATTGTCAGATGAGTACAAGTTTGGGGGGATCACGGGCAGAATGTTATGGTTTGGATATGATGTGGCCCCCAAAAACTCATGTATAAGACAATACAAGAAGTTTCAGAGGAGAAATGATTGGATTTGAAAGTCTTAACCCAGTCAGTGAATTAATCCCTGATGGGATTAACTAAGTGGTAACTAGAGGCAGGTGGATGTGGCTGGAGGAAGGGGTTAATTGGCATGGCTATGGAGTATATATTTTGTATCTAGAGCTGGAGTTTCTCTCTCTGCTTCATAATCACAGTGATATGAGCTGTTTCCCTCTGCCACACTCTTCCTCCATGATCTTCTGCCTCACCTCAGGCTCCAAGGGATGGAGCCAGCCTTCTCTGAACTAAGACCTCTGAAACTGTGAGCCCTCAAATAAACTTTTCCTGCCCTACAGTTGTGCTGATCATGTCCTTTAGTCACAGCAGCAAAAAAGCCAACTAAAACAGCTTTATTGGTTTACCTCTAAATATATCCTGATGTTTTTCTCTCATAGTTTTTAGTATGTTTCCTTATTTTCTATGTTAGGCATTTTGATTATGATGTGTCTCAGAGAGTCTTAGTTCTGATTTTGTCTATTTGGGGTCCTGTGTGCATTCTGTATGAGGATATCTATGTTATTTCTAATATTGGAAATTTTTTGCTGTTACAACTTCATTGAAAATGTTCTTAATGCCTTTAGACTGTATCTTCATGATCTCTTCTAGCCCACTGACTCTCAGTTTTGTTGTCTGGATGCTGTCCTAGCATTCTTGTATGCTCTGATCATTGGCTTCTATTTTTTCCCCTTTATTGTAAATTGAGTATTCACATATCTTGGCTTTAAGACCTGAAGTTCTCTTTTCTATGCAACCTAATCTGTTGATGATGCTTTCAAATGAATTTTTAATTTAATTAATTGTGTCTTTAATTTCCACAGTTCTGATTGGTTTCATTTCATATTTTCTTCCCTCTTCCTTTCTCTCTTTTTTTTTTGGGGGGGGGTGGATGGGTGGGTGGGTACCAGGGATTGAACTCAGGGGCACATGATCACTGAGCCACATCCCCAGCCCTATTTTGTATTTTATTAGAGACAGGGTCTCACTGAGGTGATTAGTGCCTCAGTTTTGCTGAGGCTGGCTTTATAATTGTGATCCTCCTGCCTCAGCCTTCCAAGCTACTGGGACTACAGATGTGAGCCACTATACCCAGCTTCAATATCTCTGTTTCTTTTTTTTAAATTATTTTTTAATAAAAATTATATGCATGGCAGTAGAATGAATTTATGCACTTTGATATATATAAATGGGATATAATTTCTCATTTCTCTGGTTGTACATATAGAATCACAATGATCATGCAGTCATATATGTACATAACGTAATAATTTGTTTCATTCTATCATTCCTATCCCTGTAGCCCCTCCTGTCCCTTGACTTCCCATTACCTAATATAAAATAACTCTCTTCTTCCCTAGCCCTAACTCCCTTATTGTGAATTACCATATGCATATCAGAGAAAACATTCAGCATTTGTTTTTGGGGGATTGGCTTATTTCACTTAGCAGGATATTCTCCAGCTCCATCCATTTACCTGCAAAGGCCAAAATTTCATTCTTCTTTTAAATGTGTAATATTCTATCAAATATATTTACCACATTTTCTATATCCATTCACCTATTGAAGGGCACCTAGGTTGGTTCCATAGCTTTGTTATTGTGAACTGAGCTGCTATAAACATTGATGTGGCTGTGTATGTAGTATGCTTTTAAGTCCTTTGGGTATAAACCGAGGAGTGGGATAGCTGGGTTAAATGGTAGTTCAATTCCCATTTTTCTGAGGAATCTCCATACTGCTTTCCATAGTGGTTGCACAAATTTCCAGTGCCACCAGCAATGCATGATTGTATCTTTCTCCCTACATCCTTACCAATATTTATTGTTGCCTGTATTCTTGATGATTACCATTCTGACTGGAGGGAGATGAAATCTCAGAGTAGTTTTGATTTGCATTTCTCTAATTGCTAGAGATGTTGAACATTTTTTCATATATTTGTTGGTTGATTGTACTTCTTCTTTTGTGAGGTGTCTATTCAGTTCCTTAACCCATTTATTGATTGGGTTATTTGTTTATTTTTGGTGTTAAGTTTTTTGAGTTCTTTATATATCTTAGAGATTAATGCTTTATCAGAGGTGTATGTGGTAAAGATTTTTTTCCCAATCTGTAGGCTCTCTCTTCACAATAATGATTGTTTCTTTTGTGAGAAGAAGCTTTTTAATTTAAATCCATCCCACTTATTGATTCTTGATTTTACTTCTTGTGCTTTAGAAGTCTTATTAAGGAAATTAGATTCTAGGCTGACATGATGAAGATTAGGGCCTACCTTTTCTTCTATTAGGTTCAGGTTCTCTATTATAGAGCTTAAATCTTTGATCCAATTTGAGTTGAGTTTCATGCAGGGTGAGAGATAGAGTTTTAATTTTATTTTGTTACATGTGGCTTTTAACTTTTCCCAGCACCATTTGTTGAATAGGTCATCTTTTCTCCAATGTAAGTTTTTGGTACCTTTGTCTAGTATGAGATATATATTTGTGTGGGTTTGTCTCTGTATCTTTTATTTTGTACCATTGTACACATGTCTGTATTGCTTCCAAAACCATGCTGCTTTTGTTATTATAGCTCTCTAGTATAGTTTAACTTCTAATATTGTGATGCCTTCTGTTTCACTTTTGTTGACAGGATTGCTTTGTCTATTCTGGGTCTTTTATTTTTCTAATGAATTTCATGATTGCTTTTTCTAGTTCTATGTAGAATGACAATGGGATTTTAATAGACATTTCATTAAATCTGTATAGTGCTTTTGGTAGTCTGGCCATTTTGACAATATTAATTCTGCCCATCCAGTAGCATGGGATATTTTCTATCTTCTAAGGTCTTCTTCAATTTCTTTCTTTAGTATTCTTTAGTTTTCATTGTAGAGGTCTTTCACCTATTTTGTTAGATAGGTTTCCAAGCATTTATTTATTTATTTATTTATTGAGGCTATTGTGATTGGGATAGTTTTCCTAATTTCTCTTTCAGAGGATTCATTGTTGATGTATAGGAATGTGTTTTATTTCTGGGTATTGACTTTATAATCTGCTACTTTGCTGAATTCATTTATTATTTATAGAATGTTTTTGGTGAAACTTTTGAATCTTCTAGGTATAGAATCATCTCATCAGCAAATAGTGATACTTTGAGTTCTTCTTTTCCTATTTATATTTCTTTAATTTCTTTCATCTGTCTGATTGCTCTGGCTAGAGTTTTAAAGTCTATGTTGAATAGAAGTGATGCAAAAGGGCATCCCTCTCTTATTCCAGTTTTTAGAGGGAATGCTTTCATTTTTTTTTCATTTAGAATTATGTTGGCCATGGATTTAGCATGTGTATCTTTTACAATGTTGAGGTATGTTTCTACTATTCCTAGTTTTTCCAGGGTTTTGAACATGAAAGAGTGCTGTATTTTGTCAAATGCTTTTTCTGCATCTATTGAGATGATAATATGATTCTTATTTTAAGTCTATTGATGTGATGAATTACATTTATTGATTTCTGTGTGTTGGACCAACCTTGCATCCCTGAGATGAAACCTACTTGATGGTGGTGCATTCTTTTTAATATGTTTTTGTACTCAATTTGCCAGAATTTTATTGAGAATTTTTGCATATATGTTCATCAGGGATATTGGTCTCGAGTTTTATTTCCTTGATGTGTCTTTTTCTGGTTTTGGGATCAGGGTGATATTAACTTCAATGAGTTTAAAAGCATTCCTTCCTTTTCTATTTCATGGAATACTTTGAGGAGTATTGGTTTTAATTCTACAATTCTTTAAAGATCTTGTATAACTCAGCTGAATTCTTTCTGGTCCTGGGCTTTTCCTAGTTGGTAGTCTTTTGATGGTGTTTTCTATTTTGTCACTTGGAATTGATCCATTTAAATCAGGTATGACTCCTGATTTGGTTTGGGTAGGTCATATTTCTCTATAAATTTGTTGATGTCTTTGATATTTTCTATTTTATTGGAGTATAAATTTTCAAAATAGTTTCTAATTATCTTCTGTTTTTTAGTCATGTCTGTTGTGATATTTCCTTTTTCATCATGTATTTTAATAATTTGAGTTTTCTCTCTTTTTCTCTTCATTAGTATGGCTAGGGGTTTATACATTTTATTTATTTTTTAAAAGAACCAACATTTTATTTTGTCAATTTCTTGAATTCTTTCTTTTGTTTCAGTTTCATTGATTTCAGCTCTGATTTTAATTATTTCCTGTCTTCTACTGTTTTTGGTGTTGATTTGTTCTTTTTCTAGGGCTTTGAAATGCAATGCTAAGTCATTTATTTGTTGACTTTTTATTCTTTTAATAAATGAGCTCAATGCAATAAAATTTGCTCTTAGTATACCTTCGTAATGTACCAGCGATTTTGATATGTTGTATTGGTATTCTCTTGATTTTAAATTTCATCTTTGATTTCTTCTACTATCCATTCATCATTCATTAGTGTATCATTTTTGTCTCCATATGTTAGAGAAGCTTCTATTTTTTTATTTTATCACTGATTTCTAATTTCATTCCATTATGATCTTATAGAATGCAGGGTATTATCACTGTTTTTAAAAAATATTTATAAGAGTTGCTTTGGGTCATAAGATATGGCCTATTTTAAAGAACAATCTTTGTCCTTCTGAGAAGAAAGTGTATTCCCTCATTGATGGATGGAATATTATATATGTCTGCTAAATCTAACTTATTGATTGTATTATTTAATTATATATTTTCTTTGTTTAGTTTTTTTTTTTTTTGTTTTGAAGGTATGTCCAGTAGTGAGAGAGGTGTGTTAAAGTCACCCAGTATCATTGTGTTATGGTCTATTTGATTCTCAAAATTGAGAAGGGTTTGTTTGATGTACATAGGTGCTCCATTAGATGGGGCATAAATATTTACAATTGTTATGTCTTGGTGATATATAATTCCCTTATGTAGTATGAAATGTCCTTCTTTGTCCCTTCTGATTAACTTTGACTTGAAGTCCACTTTATCTGAAATGAGGATAAAACCCCTGCTTGTTTATGCAATGTACATTAGTAATATGTTTTTCCCATCCTTTCACCCTCAGTCTGTGGATGTCTTTGCCTATGAAGTGATTCTCTTGGAGACAGCATATTGTTGGGTCTTATTTTTTAATCCAATCTGTGAGTCTATATTTATTGATTGATGAGTTTAGGTCATTCACATTTAAGGTTATTATTGAGATACGATTTGTATTCTCTGTCATTTTTATTTATTTCTGATTTTTAATTTGACTGAGTTTCTCCTTGATTCACCATTTCTTTAATAGTACCTCCCTTTGTTGGTATTCACTTTTTTTCCCACTTCTTTGTTGGTAATGTTCTGTAGTGCAGGCTTTCTAGTTGTGAATTCTTTTTTTTTTAAATCATAGAAGGTTTTCATTTTATTTTCAAATCTGAAACTTAACTTCAATGAATATAGTATTCTTGACCGGCATCCTTTTTCTTTAAGAGCTTAAAATATATTATTCCAGGACCTCCATGCTTTGAGGGTATGGATTGAGAAATCAGCTGAGATCTTAATTGTTTCCACTACACATAATTTTTTTGTTCTTTCTTGGCCTTTAACATTTTATACTTATTTTGTATTTTAGTCATCTCATTATAATATGTCTTGGTGTGAGTCTGCTCTAATTTTGTCCATTTGGGTTCCTATAAGCCTATTGTATTTGATTTTCCATTTCATTCTTTAGTTTTGGGAAATTTTCTGACATTATGTCATGGAAAAGATTGTACATTCCTTTAGTTTGTATCTCTGTTCCTTTATCTATCCTGATAACTCTTAAGTTTCATCTTTTCATGTTATCCCATAATTCTTGGAAGTTCTGTTCATGGTTTATTCATGGAATATTATATATTAGATATTCTTACCATATCTCTGCTAGGTCAACTTTATTTTCAAGATTATATATTTTGTCTTCATTGGCTGAGGTTCTGTCTTCCAAGTCTGTTGGTGATATTTTCCATTGAATTTATAATTTGGTTTATTGATTTTTCCATTTTGAGAATTTCTGCTTGTTTTTATTTCTGAAATCCCTAATCCTTTATTAAAGGGTTCTTTCATTTCCTGCATTTTCTCTTTGATTTCACTCTTTATATTGTAATCCTTTATTTTTCAGATCAGTTTAAACTATGTACATTCTAAACTGTTTCCCAGACATTTCTTCTACTATGTTGTAAGTGGATTCTGTTATTGGAGCATCTTGGTTTGTTTGGGGTGCTTCGTTCCCTTGTTTTTTCATATTGTTTGTGTGTTTTCCCGTATAGTGGTATGGATATGAGGCAGTACAGATTCTCCCCTGTAGATTTATATTGTTCCTGAAGGTTTCTAGTATCTTGCTTTTTAAGAGGGAGACCAATATCAACAGCACCAAGTGTAAACAATATAAAGTCTTAAACCTAATATGTCCCACTAAGGCATCTACTATATTCTTGCAATAAACAGAAATGATGAGTTCAATCACTGTTTACAATATAAAGAGAAAATTCACTAAAAGGGTTTATATTTTCAAATGATGGACAATGAGAGAACAGAAGTAGTGCAAGATATGATGTTCATGAGGGAGGAAGAGAGGAGCCAGAAGCAAAAATCCACAGGAAGAGTGGAAGAGGAACTGATAGAGGTTGGCTATTGGTTGGAGAAAAGGTAGAAAGAGAATCCAGGAAGACACACAAATGAGAGAAAGAATACATACAAAGAAAAAAATTAAAAAGTATAAGACTACAACAAAACTACAAAACATTATTCATATATCACCGTCCTCAACAACTTGATGCATAAAAAATACCATGCTTCAAACATACCAGAAAAATAAAATACATCTTATTAGAAATTGAACAACTGTCTCTTGCCAGTGTTTGAAAGTTTCTCAGCCCTGTCTCTGAGTTCTCACAGACTTACCAGTCCCAAATTGGCCCTTATAGACCCAATAACTAACCCATGGATCTTGGCTTCAGATACCCCAGGCTCAGCCACACTGCAAACCCAAGATCTCAATGTTGCTTCAATTTGCAGAGAGACCACCAGGGATATGCTCACACAAATGAATGACCCTAAGAAGCAGCAGCAAGATGGAGGCCACCACCACTCCCAGCAAGAAGACCCCAGGTACAGCCAAATCCTAAAGCACCCTGACATTGGACCACCAGATCCTGGCCAGAGTCCCCAGATAGAGGCGGCTGTGCCCCAAGATGGCAGTGGCAGCAAATCTGCTGGCACCAGGACTCCCAGGCCCTGGCTGGTGTTCCAAGATGGATGCAGTCACATGCAACAAAACCTGGAGTCTCGTTGGCAGTTTACTTCTAGGCATTGGTGGCAGCGGTAGTGGTGGGAATCATCAGCAGCCTGTGGTAGGTTAGCGGCAGTTATAGTGGGTCAGTGGCAGTGATTGGTGGCTGCAGCTTCAGGGGTAGCATCACCCAGAAAGAAGATCTCCAGATGACTTCCAGGCAACAGCAGTGCAGAGGAGTGACTCTCCATGCTTATTCCCCATGGAGCTCTGGGTACTTCTGGTTGGTTCTCAGGAAAACACTTTATTTTCAAGTGATTTCATACTCAAAACCAGGCTTATTAGGAACACAGGCTGTCACTTCATGTTTTGTTTTCTATGCTTTTCTTCTAAATTTTCTCCCTTTCTTCTATTTCTCTTACCTGAGAGAAGATCTTGGCTGAGATTATAGGTGTTTACCACCACACTTGGCCTGTTCATAATTTTGATCACACTTCAAATACTTCTCTAATTATCTTGTCACCTCCATCACCACTGTACAGCACCCTATCACATTACACTGCCAAATGTTTTGTTTTGTCATATTGTTTTTGGAATTATTCCATAATAGTTATTACAGAATTATATATTTCTTTATTTTTCTGTTAATTATATTTTCCTTAAAAGAATGTAAAGTCTTTAATGGCAGATATTTCATGTGACTTCTTGACCACCTATGCTCAAACTAGAATGGTATCTGCACCTGATAGGTTTCCATAAATATTTCTGATGATATGACTGTACACTGGGCACTGATCTGCAAACTGTGGTTCATTGACAAATGAATATAAAATGTATTATCCCCTTCTGAAAGGAAACTGGATAAACAGACTTAAGGTGTCTTATTATATTTGCTTTTTCCCAGATAGAGTAAGAGTAGATTGGAGCCCTGTGGTATAAAATTAAGGAAGAATATGGTGCTATATTATTTTATAATAATTAAATTGTCCTATTTAATTGACATTCTTATATCAGTCACTCCTTTTTTGGTCACTTTTTGGGAAGGTCCATTAAAATGCTAATGAGAGTGGTTAAAATGTTAACCTTCCTGTGTAAATTATAGGAGCCAACATTGTTGATTATATACAGAAGAGCTTTCAAACATATTTTAAGTAGTGAAGCTTTTTTTTTTTTTCATAGCAGAAGCTCACCCCTAAGTATAAGGTACACATTGGTAAGAGTGGTTGATACTTGAGTTGAAGTGGTGGAGATTGAAATCTAATCCTGTCCACCAGGTGTCCCTTCTGACTCCTGTCCTTCAAGGTTGTGTCCAAAAGGATGACCTGTGGCACCCAGAGCAGCTACACAGAAAATGGTTTTAGGATCATAAATATTAGTCTCACCTCTTAGTTTTTGAAATGGAGGCCCAAAACCTGTAGTATTTTATTCAACGTCTTGAAATTACTGGCAGCAGTGGTACAAAAATATAGCTCCTTGAATTCCAGTGCAATGTACTTTCACCTGTGTTACCCTATAGGCGTGAATGCTAAATGCTATAGAATCCAAGGGTTTCTATAGCATTTAGACTAAAGCCTAGGAGTGGGAGTTCCTACAGGAAGAGTCAGAATTTTTCAAGATCTGAGGGTCATTGCTTAGAATGCTTCTTCTCCCCTAGGACTATAGAAGAATTTCCTCACAAGAGTTTTCATTTGGAAATCTTTTTATACTTGTCTTAAGAAATAGAAATAAGGAAACTTGATTTCATTCTCCAAAATTATATTTTACAGTGACTGTATGAATTTCCATGCATCAAGGGAGAACTTTTACCCATATAACTTCCTATTGTCTCTGATCAAGATGGGTAAGATGGGTAGGGATATTGGCCCACTTATATGGTTATATTGTGGGCATGTATGACTATATAACAACAAATCTCATCATTGTGTACAATTATAATGCACCAATAAAAATGTGAAAAAGAACATGTTAAAAAAGAAGGGGGGACATTTTAATGACTATTTTTAGTTTATTTGTGACTGAAAACTTGGATTAGAAATAATGTACTTGGCTGAACTGGTGGATTCATATCAGCCAGTGAGGTTACCTTCTCAGCTAACTGGAAGCTCAGAGCCAAACACGATACTTGGTATGCTACCAGAGAGTCAATAGATCATTTCCCTAAATAAACAAATTTCAGAGATATGTGCTATCCAGTAAATATAGTTTATGAATATATTAATTTGATATTTGAATACATATTGAAGTGGATGGACATCATCTGTGCTATATGCAATTATGATATCCCAGGCATCAATGACACCCACACTGAGATCCTGGAAAATGTCCATAATCACAAGATATTGAATGTAACCATGAAAGTCACTTAATCTTTCCACATAATTGTGCCTCTCCCTGATGTTTTCTGTCTTGGTAATGATTGTGGTGTCTGAGCTTCTCAGAAGGAGTCGCTGAACAGCTTTGTGGACACTGAGGGCCCTTCTCATGAAAACATTAATGGGAAAGGGTCTGAAATGCTGGTCCAGAGAAATAACAATGATGGTATGTTTTTCTCTGCAGTCCTGTCAATGGCTCAGGCGATATATTCAATCTCTTTGAATAGGGAGATTATCCAAACAAGGGGTAACCATGTTTTTTTTTTCCATTGCATGTTGATATTTCTATCCAAGTACATAGCTAGTTGATGTTGTAGTTTTCCATACTAATGCAGATCCACTGACTTCATTGCAGAAGACAAATAGGCAATCCCAAAATGAAAGGAGAATAAAGTTAAGAAGATTGACTATTCATAAACACAGGTGAAAAAAAATGGTGTTTAGACATAAATAAGCTAATCATGTTTGATTTCTTACAGGTTTGACTGAGGGGACACTTTTGAAATTTACTTCAACAATAAAAAAATTTATGCAAATATATTATGTATGCCCTTCTGAAGAGCCATGCAGATTGAAATGAACTGGTGATGGTAAGGTACTGAAAATCTTCATTGAAGGATGATGTGGTCTGCTTGTAAGATTATATTTATAAAACTTGTTAGCTGTGAATGAATGTCATTTAAGGCTAGAGGAAGGTGTTAACTGATGTTATTTACATAAAAATAAATTTACAAACTTCACCAACTAATTGGTAAATTCCCTGAAACCTGACACTATATTCTAAATGTCTATGTTTCATTCCATATGCATGGAATGATACTGAATACCTTATCTATAATAATAGTATCACTATTTGTTTGTGAAGTCGTTTATAGTTTATAAAGCATTCATTTACACTGAGGCAGTCACTCATGTCAAAGTCCCTCATTTATGTATTTAATTGTCGTGTCATAAAAAAAAAAACCAAGAGAGAAACTCACCTGTCCGAGATTATAGAGTTTTAAAAGAACCAGCCTTAGCTTGAAGTTCCTACCACTTCTTATGAAACTAGTTTACCTGATCTTGACACTTATGCAAAGAATGATAGCATAAATAGAGTAAGATGATATCCTTGTATTTTTCAGCATATCAATTACACCTTATCTGACTACCAAAGTCAGCTGATTTATAGCAAGTATGTCAGTGAGAAATGTGTATTAAATGATTGCTAGTGCTTTGTAACATGCATTGGAGATAAAGAACTAAATTTGAAGTCTTAAGTCAATGATTGAAAAATAAACATGCTGGATGTTTGATTGCTTTCTTAACTCTTTTTCTAACTTACTTCAGTTTTCTCTTTCAAAACCTATTCTATCTATAGAATTTAATTGTTACCAAAATATACAAGAGACGTTTACCTACAGTGACTGCCAAGATGAGCTGAAGAGGGTAGGTAACTCAGTAATGGAGTACTTTTCATGAGCTTTGTAGAGGTTCTATAAAGAGAACTACTATAGTAGAATGTGAATTTAAAGGTCATCACCACGCCCTTACTTTTTAATTGAGGAGATTGAGGTCCCAAGGAGTTCTATCATTTACTAGATATTGGAATCAAAACTCCTTCTCTGATGGAAGGTTGGAGCTCAGATCCTACTTAAATATTTTCCTTTCTATCAAGAGGATCACTTTCTTGCTAATTTAGAGATCCAAAGAGTGGCCACATCATAGCTACAAGGCCAAGATTGAGCCACCAAAACTGTACTGTCCTCAGTGACAGGAGCTGGACCAAGGATATAGAGTGGACATAGTAATAGTTTTCAAGGTAAGTTTGCTAAGATCTGTTGATAGATTCTGATTTATTATTGACACACTCTTGATTTAGAGACCAGCTGTACTCAATTCTCACACCTAGATTTTCTAGCCCCAATTCTGACATTAACTAATAATAATTGCAATTGCTATTGCCTTTTGGACACTTTCTATGTGCCAGTGCACCCTTCAGTGTGTTAATTACTTCACAACCAGTACCTCATTTCATGTTCAAAACAAATTCCACTCTTGGTTGAAGGATGAGGAAAATGAGACAGAGAAAATCAATAATAGGCCTATGGTCATTGTTTGTAAGTGTCACAATCTAGGTCTGCTAGACTATAAATACATAGTTGTAAACATTGTGACACCAATAATGCAAGGTTATTACCTTTCTCCTGAATTTGTCTTGTTATCAAGTAATGATAATAGTGATGATAGGTTATATCAAAAGAAACTTATTTTCTAACAGACAATACTCTAAATGCATCATATTTATTGCCTTATTTACCAGGAGGAAGTTGCTCTTCTCATCTACAGTTGACAGGTTAAGTAAACTGAGGGACAGAATGTTTGTCACTGCATTTCTTCTCTTTCTCTCCCCACAGTGGTTCAGTCTGGTTACATCTGTCTAACTGGTATGTGCCCATTAGTGCTCCTGTTTTGATCACACCGATTGCTGCCTGGTACAGGCATTTCCAACATATTGCTTACAAACTGCTTTGGTTAAAACAAAACAAAACAAAACAAGACCTATATTGAGGCATAGTTACATGCATTTTGAGGGCACAATTTAAAGATTGTTGACAATTTCACCCACCTGAGCAGCCACCACATTTAACAGACCTAATATTACCATTACCCTCAAAAGTTCCATTTCCAGGTCTGTCAGCCTGCTCTGCTTCTTGGTCCCTGGCAATCACAGACCTGGTTTCCAGTGCTACAGATGAGGTTTATTTTCCTCGGGTTTGAAGTAAATGGAATTATGTAGAATGAACATTTTATCTGGCTCCTTTAAATCAGGGTTAATTTTTGAGGATTCGTCTGTGTTGGTGCACTTACTACTGATCTGTTTCTTTTCAGTTTTAAATAACATCCCATTTTGTGAATGCATCATAACTTTATTATCTTTTGTCATTGTATGATCATTTGAGCTATTTTCAGTTTGGCCTATTGTGTATAAAGCTGATGTGAATATTCTTATACAGTTCTCTATACAAAATTTTCACTTTCTTTTGGTCGATACCCAAGAGTGGAATTACTGATTCAAATGGAAAGTAGATGTTTAACTGTTGGTACATCTACCAAAATCAGCTGGACTTTATTGCTCTTAATCTGTAGATATATTTGGGGAGAACTGCTCTAGTAACAATATTGAGTCTTCAATCTATGAGCATAGTTTTTTTTTTCAGAGGCTAATAATGTGATGTGGGAGATGTTACTCCCAGAGAAGTGGCTCTACCACTTTTTGTTGCTGGAACTTCCTAGTCCTTTGCTTTCACACTATCATTGATATACATAAGTGGTTTTATCTTACTATTTGTTTTTATTTTATTTACCTATTCTCTATTTCATTGTGTCCCTGTTTGTCTCTTTTGCATTAATCAGAAAAATTTAAATTATTCTTTTGCTATCTGAAGTATCCTTTATAGAAATACTAGCAGCTTTATAATTTCTACTCTATTTTAGAAATTTCAGCATGTATCTTGACTTTGTATTGTTTAATATAAATTCGCACTTGCAATAATTCCTAGGAATGAAAGAACTTACAAAACTATAACCAATCTATGTTTAACTCTATCACACTATTTGTTGTTATTTTAATACTAAAATGATATAATTGTTATTAGTTCTACATAATATGTAATTACATTATTTGTATAATCCTTATTCTTTTAGATCTGTGCACTTAGTTTTTTTCCCCATCTTTCTATAACATTGTTTGGAAATTTTTCTTGTTTGGAGAATTGTCTTTAATATTCTGAACATCTAAATCTGCTAGTAGCAAATTCTCAAATCTATATTTGCCCCTCTTCTTTTACTTTCATTTTTTTTTACTTGTAGATGGACAGAATGTCTTTATTTTATTTGTTTACTTTTATGTTGTGCTGAGGATTGAACCCAGTGCCTCACACATGCTAGGCAAGTGCTCTGCCACTGAGCTACAACCCCAGCTTTCACTTTTTAGGAATATTTTTTTGCTGAGTTTAATTCTGTTTTCTAGGTGTTTTGCTTGTTTCTTTTTCATTTGTTCTTTGCGTTTTGGTAGGAGGAGAGCGTCAGCACTTTGAAATGTTATATATATTCTTCTTACTTCCCTAATTAATCTTTGCTCCCCTCTTACTTTCTCTTGGATTCTAGTATCTCAAGTCCTTACTGTCTTCGTAGGTTTCTGATGCTTTAAACAGATTCAAAGTAAAATTATTCAGCTTTTCCAGTTGTTCTTAAAAGGCATTTATAAGCCAATTTCTGATTTTTGGAAACAAATTATGTGTGTGTGTGTATGTGTGTGTGTGTGTGTGTGTGAGAGAGTGTGTACAAATATATACTATACATATGCATGTGTGTATTCACTCTATAAAATATTTTTATTTTATGATATTATATTTTATTTCATTTTTACTTAGTTTCCTAAATAAACTCTTGTGGCTGATATGTAGAAATACCAATGCACTGTTTTTTTACAGAGCTTTCATGTCAGTGCACATCCAGAACAAAGATGATTAGAAGTAGCCATTCTAGACACCATTGTATTGTTTCCACTGTTTCCCCCCTTTTTTCTCTTCTTTCTTTCATTCTTTTTTTGGTATTTTGTGATATTTGATTAAATATGTGACATTGTGGTGCATGATATTTGTTTTTAGTTCCTTCTTTTGGGTTGAAGAAGTTCTCTTCTGAAAAACAGTTCACAAAGTGTTTTCTTATCAATGGAAGGAAATTGGGTTACTGTCAAGTCATCTTTTCCTGATTCACTGAGGAAGCTGTCTGATTTCTTTTACTTATATCTTTAAATGCCATACATTGCATTAATATATTTTCTAAAGCCGAACAATGCTGCCACTGCTGGCCGAAATCCAATTGGTTAGTAATGTAGATTAGAATTTTAACACCATTCTGTTACATTGTTGGTAAAATTGCAAATTAATACAGTCATTTTGAAAGCAGTTGTGCTGGATTTTTTTGTGGTAAGTTCTGCCTGCCTAGGCCTTAGTTGAAGCAATCTGATTTGAGCATGTTACAGAGGATTTGTCAGTCAGATCCATAAAGAATCATATGAAAATTCTATTTATGTTGACTGTTTAATCTGCATGTAGCTGCAGGGAATTGGTAGACTTCAGTATGCATTAGTATAAAATGGTGGAGAAAAATGCAGTGGACATGCACTGGGAGACACTGCCCAGCAGTAGAAGCACCTCAGTGGGTTTACTTACAACATGGAGTGCTGTTGTGTGAAAGGGATAAAGGTAATAAGCATAAGAAATCTTTATTACAACATTCTCCATGTGAATTGAAATAACATATAAAGCATACTATAGGTATACACACATATTGAAAAACAAAAATAGAGATCTTGCTTTTCAGACTTTATGAGATCCTGGCACCCACCTGGGCTGGGTGGCCCCTACACAAATCCAAACTCAATGATCTGTCCCCAGTTTAGAATCCATCTTTCTAGAAAGTTTTCCAGAACAATTCTAGATCACTCTGATGCCTCCCATATTGTGAAATCCTGTGGCACATTTGTACATTTTCTACCCAGACAATGTCACACATGATACAAGGCAAAGAAATAGTATCAGCTGTAAAGAGGTATTTTTGACACATTTTCACTCTTCCCAAGTAGATGTTAGCTGAGTGACTCTCTATGCTTGTTCCTCATGGAGCTCTGGGTATTTCTGCTGGTTGGTTCTTCATAAAAAACTTTATCTTCAAGCCACGTCATATTCAAAAGCAGCCTGTTCTTGTTAGGAACACAGGCTGTCACTTCATCTTTTGTTTTCCATGCTTTTCTTCTAAATTTTTTTCCTCTCTCGAAGACCACCACACCTGGCCTGTTCATTGTTTTGATCTCACTTCAAATGTTTCTCTACTTATTTTGTCACCTCCATCACCACCACACAGCACCCTATCACATTACACTACCAAAAGCTTTGTTTTGTCATATTGTTTTACTATGAATTTTGGAGTTATTCCATAATAATTTTTACAGAATTATGTTTTTCTTTTTCTGTTTATTATCTTTCCCTTAAAGCAATGTAAAGCCTTTGATGGCAGTTATTTCATGTGACTTCTTGACCACTATATGCTCAAAGCTAGATGGTATCTGGAACTTGATAGAGTTTCCATAAATATTTCTGATGATCTGACTGTACAGTGGGCACTGAACTGCAAACTGTGGTTCATTTACAAATGAATATAAAATGTATTATCACCTTCCCAAAGGAAACTTAATGATAAAGAAGCTTAACATGTCTTATTATATATGCTTTTCCCAGATAGAGTAAAAGTAGGTTGGAGCCCTGTAGAATAAAATTAAGTAAGAATATGGGGTTATATTATCTCATGACAATAAAATTGTCCATTCTTATATCAGTCACTCCTTTTTGGTCACTTTATGGGAAGGCCTATTAAAGTGCAAATGAGAGTGATTAATATGATAATTTTACTGTGTACATTAGAGGAACCAATATTGTTCAATATGTATCGAATGGCTTTCAAACATTTTTAAACTTTATTATTTATTTATTTATTATTTATTTGTGGTGCTGAGGATCTAACCCAGGGCTTTGCACATGTGATGCCGTGAGTGCTCTACCACTGAACCACAACCCTAGCCCCTCAAACATTTTAATGGAGCATTTTTCCTAAGCAGAATCTCACCTAGAAGTGTAATACACACATAGGTAGAGTGTCTGGTACTAGGACTGAATTGTTGTGGGTGGAACCTTACCCAGCCCACCAGGCACCTCTCCTGTTTCCTGTCCCAGAATAACATGGAGCAAGGTCTTAATATCATAAAGTTTAGACTAATCTCTCCATTTGAGAAACTGTTGCTCAGAGAACTGAAGTGACTTATTCAGGCTTAAAGTTACTGTACCTAATAGAACTAAGACCCAGGTCCTCCAATTCTAGCACACTGTGCTTTCATCTGTGAAATCCTAATATTCGTGGATGCTAAATGGCGAATAGAGCTTCTCAGTGGGAGTTCTATAAGGAGAGAAAGTTAGATATTTCTGGGATCCAGGGACCTTCTGCTTCTCCACTGTAGCTGTGGGAGAATCACCTCATAAGACTTCTCACTTAGAAATCAGCTTACATCTCTTTATAGTGGTAGACATAATAAAATGAGACTTCTTTCTCCAAGTGTTTATTTTACAATTACTTATATATGTACCAGAGAAAATAGCTTTTACTCATAAGTGTCTTAATTTCCCATTGGTGAAGAGCAGCATGACTCTGATTGGTGGGGATAATATCTTTTCATTTGTAAGTGAAATTTCATAGTAGAAATAGTTTACTTGGCTGAACTGGTGGATCCATACCAGCCACAGTGCAGATTATCTTCTCAGCTAACTGGGAGTTATGAGACAAAAACAACACCTGACATGCTGGCAGACACTCAATAGATCAGAGATATGTACTATCTAGCAAATATAGTTTAAGAATATATTAATTTGATTTCCAACTACATATTGAGGTGGGTGGACATTATTTGTGCCATATGCAATTGTGATATCCCAGGCATCAATGATGCTCACATTGAGATCCTGAAAAATGTCCATCATGACAAGGTTTTGAATGTAACCATGAAAGTCACTTAGTCTTTCTGCATCACTGTGCATCTCCCTGATGTTTTCTGTCTTGATAATGACCATGGTGTCTGGGCTTCTCATAAGGAGCCGTTGAATAGCTTTGTGCACATTGAGGGCCCTTCGGATGAAAACATCAATGGGAAAGGGTCTGAAATGCTGGCCCAGAGAAATAACGACAACAGTGTTTTTTCCTCCTCCAGTTCTGTCAATGACTCGGGCCATGTACTCAATTTCTTTGACTGAATAAGTAAATGATGCAATCAAGGGATAAGCATGTTTTTGCCACTGGATGTTGATATTTCTATCCAAGTCCACAGCTAGTTGGTGTTGCAGTTTTCCATACTCATGCAGATCCATTGACTTGAGTGCTGGATACAAACAAGCAATCCCAAAATGAGAGGAGAATAAAGTTATAAGATTAACAAGTCATGGTGAATGGATATAAATAGAGAACATCATGTTAAGTGAAATAAGCTAGACTCAGACAGTCAAGAGTCAAATGTTTTCCCTCCTCTGTGAAAGCTAGACAAAAATAAGTGGGAAAGGAGGGAAGAGGAGACTCATGAAAATAATAGAGAGGTCAGTGGAGTAGAGGAAAGTGATTGAGTGGAAAGGTGGATGGACTGGAAAAGGAGGAATGGTGGAATGAATCTTACCACACATTCCTATGAACATATACCACAGTGAAGATTACCTTTATAGATCCAAAACACACTAATTTAAAAAACTGTAAATAAATAGAAGATCAGTAGAATAGAGGAAAGCTAACATGGTGAAGGAAGAGAGAAGGAAAAGAGAACTACTAATGAATGAATTGGAGCAAATTACATTCCATACTTATATAATTATGTTAAAACAAACTGAATATTATGTATAATTCTAATTCACTAAAAAGACTGACAGTCATAAATACAAGAGAAAAGATTTGGTGATTAAATGTAAATAAACTAATCATGTTTGATTTATTATAGGCTTGATTGAAGGGACACTTTTGAAATTTAATTGAATGATTAAAAATCTCATAGATTATATATGTCCTTCTGCTGAACCATGCCACTGGATGAATGGTAAGGCACTGAAAAATCTGCACTGGAGGATGATGTGGTTAGGTTTTTAAGTATTATTTTTGTAAAACTTGTTGGCTCTAGATTAAACTTATTTGAAGACAGAGAAAGATACTAACTAATGTTATTTGTATTAAGAAACAAAAATGAATCTATTTTTTCAAATACTTGCAAACACTCTGAAAACTAAGATTATATCTTAAACTTTGGTATTTCCTTCCATAAGCATGGAATTTTGCTGAGTACATCATCTATAATAATAATAATAATAATACTATTTATGAAATCATTTACAGTTTATAAAACATTTATTTAGACTGAAGCAGTCGCTCATGTCAACATCCTTCATTTATGTGTCTAATTGTCATATTATGGGAAGAAAAACTCAAGAGATAAAATACCCTGCTAAAGACTACACAGTTTGTAAACAGTCAGCATTTAACTTGAAGTTTCCACCACTGCTTGTGAAACTAGCCTAACCTGATCTTGACACATCTGGAAATAAACACAGCATGAGTAGAATAAGATGAAGTCCTACCATTTTTCAGCATCTCAATTACATCCTTATCTAAATATTAAGGCCAGCTGATTTATAGCAAAATATCAGTGGGAAATGTGTATTAAATGATTACTAATGCTTTGTCACGTGTGGTACCTTGAAAGTAAATAGATATATTTGAAGTCTTAACCAGTGACTAGAAAACAGACATGTTGGACGATTGGTTGGTGGGAAAATAGCAGAATGATTGTCTTCACTCTGCTTCCAACTTACTTCAGTTTTCTCTTTCAAAGCAGACTCTGGCCACAAAGTTCAACTTTAAACCATACCATACAAGAGATGTTTTCCAACTGCAACATCCAAAATAAGCTAAAGAGGTTAGGTAACTCAGTACTGCAGTACTCTGTAGAACTAAGAACATTGTAGAATGTGATGCTGAAGGTCATCACTAGACCGTTGCTTTTGTAGCTGAGCAAACTGAGGTCCCAAGGAGTTTTGTAATTTCTCAGATGTCAGGATTGAAAACTCCCCCCTTTTATTGGGAATTCTTAAAACTTTAAATCCAAGTCCTACTGATTTCCCCTTTTATTAAGAGAATCATCTTTCTTGCTAAGTTGGAGATCCTGAGTGGCTTCATGTCTGGAAGACCAGGATGGAGCCACCATGAAGGCATAGTCCTAGGTAATAGGAACCAGACCCAGGGACATAGATAGGCAGGTAGTGACAGTTTTCTAGGTAAGATTGCTAAGATCTATACGTGGGTTTTGAGGTATTGTTGGTGTACTCTTGGTTTTGTAAATATAGCAACTGAACAAGGATTCTTCCAGCTGTATCTGAATCCAACTCTAACATTAACTACTGATAATTGTGATTTCTGTAGTTTTATGGGGACCTTTCTGTGTGCGAATGTGCCTTGCAAAGTGTTTAATTCTTTATATACATTATCTGATTTCATCTTCAACACAGGCACCATGTTTATTGGATGTATGAGGAAAAAGTGGAAGAGAAAATAAATATAAGGCCAAAGGTCATTTTTTTCAAATTGTCTCAGTCTAGTTCTGTTAGACTCTAAATACCATGCTTTTAAACACTATGGCAATGTGATATAAGTTTTACCTTCCTCTTGTATCTGTTATACTATCAGGTGATGATAATAGTGAGGAAAATTTAGATAAAACCTCACTTCCTCAAAGATAATATTCAAAATGCAACATCTGTATTACCTCATTTTATAAGGTGGGTATTTTTTTTATCTGTAGGTGACAGATGAGTAAATCACGTCACTGATATAGGATCTGAAGTCAGGTTCTGAACCCAAGACATCTGGATTTAGAATCCATAACCATAATCTTCACACTAACTATAGAAAGTGGATATTTTAATTTCTGAATTCATTTTAGCTCCATTGATAATTTCTATGCTTCCTGTATAAATACTGAAGTATGAATTTCTCATGGGCAGGGAGGTGATAAACATTTTTCTACACTGGCTCCCTTCATTTCAGATCAATGTATTCTTGTAAAGGAAAGATATCTATGTCCTATGAAAAGTTGTGATAAAGAAATACGATAAATATGAGGTATTTCCTACATTTCTTCCTCTCCTTGAAAGGTAAGAGAAGTTTTTGAAGGGAATATGAATAAAACCTTAGACTGAATCATACTGTTGATATTGGATTTGAAGTATTCAATCCATTGGCGGATGGTGGAATCTCCCAATAGGTATATGGATTTTCCTCTCAGGCACTCATTCATTTTGATTGGAGCCAAACTGCAGGAGACAGGATGCCATGTTTCTTTCCAGACATGCCCACTGGGGATTGTGGATATCATTCCAGGCTTGCATTTCTCTTTTATTGGAACTGGGTCTTCTGCAAAAATCAGCAAGAAGGTGCTTTCTAAAACATCAGATTATCCATCAGTATTGCTAAAGAACATTCTGTCTTTTCTAAGTGTCCTCTTAATAGGGTGGGTGAAGATGGTTGTAGTAGAAAAGCCTTACAGAAATATCCTCATATGGAATAGCTGTTTTTCAGGAAAAAAAAGATCTAATTTGAGTTTCCTAATGTGTATCATTAATGTTCATTATAATAGCACATGTTTTCTCCCAGAAGTCAAAATGACACTCTGTTAAACTTTAAGTATTTGTCAGTCTTTCTATAAAAGCAATGTCATCCATTTTTGTAGAGTAATGAAAAATCATGCATAGTATCATTTAAGTCACTTTTTCCTTAAGTTTTTCACACTCTGTAACAGTGGGTTAAAAGCCACCAAAACAATCTATGAATTCATTGAGTTAAATTCAAGATCATAGAAAAAATAATAATAATAAGTTTGGAAACATCCATTCTGTTTGAGCGGTCTGTTGCTAGACAGAGTCCTAGAGGTCCATGAAGGGCCTGGTATTCACCTCCTAGTTGGTTAATGAAGGGTCTGAGGTGGCTACAATAGTGAGGTGACAGGTCTGGGGCACTGATTGTTCATTTTTATTTGGAGGACTTTAGTATTTTAATGACTGGTATAGGCTTATTCATATATGCAGAGTAAAAAATACCATTTCTACATAATTATATTTCAGTGTGGACAAGTATATTAACAATTAGCAAACCTTTAATGTTGCACTGCCAGAGACATAAATGATGTTGCCTTAAATCATTTTAGATAGGGTTTCCTAGGCTATTTTGAATTAAATAAATTAAAGAGAAACTAGTAAAATTAAATGTGGAAATTCTACTTTGTATACCAAAGTTGTTTGAAAGTTGAGAGATCAAGAGGAAATAATGATGGTAACCAGACTCCTAGGTAGCAGATTGGAAACCTCTAGATGGTGATTATTGAACTAGAATTGATGCAGGAAGTGGTAAGGGTGGTAGTGTGGAGAAGGGTGGTGTTGAATGAGGGGGCCTGGTAAAGAGTTAGAAGAGAGTTTCACAGTTTGTAGGATATTGTGTAAGATGGACAGGTGATCTATTACCTGATAAGTAGATCAATGATGAGAGGTACAGTTACTAAAAGAGGTATTTGATATCCTAGGGATTCCAATAATTCACTCACTTAGTACATGATACCTTGGCTCACATTAGGCAAGATAAATGAGCATTGAGCTGATGAAACTAAAACTGAACAAGTCCAACAGAAAGAGGAAAGCCTTTAAGTATGTCTAGTACTAAGCACCCTCCACAAACACAGGAGCACTTACTGTTGCATTTGGAGACACTAATCACATTGAAGTTTTCCATAATCTCCACACCCACATTTGACCTTCAAAAGACAAGTATAGAAATTAACCTGCTGGTGGCCTCAAATCAGGAAAGGGTCAATAATTAAGATCATCTAGTTATTTTTTAATGAATACCAATTATGGTGCCCTTAATTCAGAGCAGTAAGGGAATTTCCATTTCTTTGCTTATAATTCTATGAGATCCAGGTACCCAGAAGGAGTGAAAAGTCTTAGCAAGATGCAAAAAAAATATATTATAGTACTGACACATATTTCTCATTCTCTTCTGGTTTTAATTTGTCTTGCATTTTTCAATTCAGTATGTGTCTCAAAGATTAAAAAAGCTTGGGGCTTCTGAAGAATGAGCCCTGTCCCCCAGATGAATTCACAGCTCCTCTTTCAAATGGATCTTTAGAAACAGTGCCTAAGTTGATTTGCTTGTAGGACTTTCCTTTGGACCAACATGTAGGATAAATTAAGTAAATCATCGCCCTGGTATTTCTATATATATATATATATATATATATATATATATATATATATATATATATATATATATATATATTACCTTAGAAAGATGGTCCTTTCTTGTTTGCTAAGATAGGAAACTTCCTTGTTCTTGGAATGCATGTGGGTGAGTGCTGCACAGGGAACATGCTGAGGCCTCACGCAGTAGAAGGCTTCTTGGTCTTGAGCATCTAGGTACTGGCATAGTTCAGTGCTTGAGTTTAAAATCAGGGCACAATCAGTATTGATCTGTGTGGACCCATTGATGAACTGGCCTATGAAGATTACCCTATCATAGCCTTGGTTCCTTGCCCTCCAGAGAGCTGAGGTCCCTTCACTGGGGTGGATGAGCAAGAGGGACAGGGAGACCTGACCCTCCCAGAACAGTGTGAATCTAATGAGGTAAGTGCCATTGTTGAAGTCTGTCACCTTTCCTGAGGCACCTGCTTTCAGAGCTGGGGAGGACATCCTTGCCCTGAGGAAGTCACCTCCATATTCCTTCCTGCGTCCCAGGTGGTCCCTTGCTTCCAGAAGAATGTCCAGCTGGTCCCCCCTGCAGTATGTGTCTCTAGGGTTGAGGATGGTGACTGTGCTGTGTTTGGCACTGGTGGTACTGTTCACATGGGTGAAGGGTCTGGGTGGGATCATTTGGTCTACTTTGTTCCGGATCTCACTTATTCTCAGCTCAGTCTCTGTTGGTGAAGCTGCTGGATTCAGAGATGCTCCAGGGCTTGAAGACTCTGTGATCACGTTCCATCGATGGAGGGCGATAGGCAACTTGAGAGCAGTTCATATCTCGAATGACAATAAAGAGAATAGAGAACATAAAAAATGTTCCCTTTTAATGTCATTTTTATCTTTTATGGAATAATGAGAAGTACTAAAATTAAATGACACTGAGATTTTGTGTTCACATGTGTGTCACAGTCAATACACAAGGTACATAATTATATTTCAGTGTGGGCAAGTATATTAACAATTAACAAATACAGGAAAATTAAATATATGTTCATGAACAACCAATAGGTCAAAGAAGTAATTTAAAAACAGAGAAGGGCTGGAAATTAGCTCAGTGGTAGAGCATCTGTTTAGCATGTATGAGGTTCAAGATTCAAACCCTAGCACCATAGGAAAAAAAAAAGAAATTAAAAATATATTTTGAGACAAATCACAATGTACCCATACCATAGTATACGAAAACTTAGGGATACAGCAAAAACAATTCTAATCAGGAATTTTATAGCAATAAACATATCAAATAACCAACCTAATATTACACTTCAAGGAACTAGAAAAAGAACAGAATAAGCCAAAGTTATAAGAAGAAGGACACAATAAAGATCAGAGCAGAAAAATGAAATAGAGACTAGAGAGTCAATAGAAATGATCACTAAGACTAAGGTTTTTTTTTTTTTAACAAAATACAAACTATTAGGTAGACTAGGAAAAATAAGGGTGAAGGTCTAAATTAAAAAATTCAGAAATGAGAAAGTATACATTACAGCTGATAGCACAGAAATACAAAGATCATAAAAGACCACTATGAACAACTACATGCCAGCAAACTGGGTAGCCTAGAAGAGATGGATAAGTTCCTATACACATAACATTTACCAAGACTGAATCATGAAGAAATAAAAGCTATAAATGGGCCAATAAAGACTAAGAAGATTGAATCACTACTAAAATGTCTCACATCAAAGAAAAGCCTAGGATGTGAAGACTTCACTGCTAAATTCTAGCAAACATATAAAGAAGAACTAATATCAATCTGTATCAAGGTATTCCAAAAAATTGAAGAGGAGAGAATACTTTTAAATTCTTTTTATGAGGCCATCCTTACACTGAAATCAAAGACATATAAAGACACCAGAATAAAGAAAATTACACACAGTAGGCCCCAGTCTATCCTACCAGCAGCAGACACCTACTGGAGCTCAGGATCCAGCATAGGACTGCCTCTTCCAACCAGCAGACCACCAGGGGAGCTCAGGTCTGGCCCAGATGATCTGCCCACACCTACATATGTAGGACCCAGGCCTGGGGTGGGGTAGGTCCAAATTTGCCACCCCCCACAACCTGGGAGCCCAAGCCTAACCCATTTCCATTTTGGGACACTGCAGACATCACCATAGCCTTCTCCACACAGTGGAGAAGGGCAGGGCCTAGAAGCAGCTACATCTCAGAGCAAGCATCCCAAAGACAGTGTAAGGCCCACCCTTTCAGCCCCATCTCTGTAAGACATTGCTTCTATCTTGGGGCACCTCCACTATTATCTCGAGTTAACTTGGTTATTTCCACCACCACCTTTAGTTGTAGTTGCATACATTGAGGGACACTAGCAGGGTCTGGAACCCCAACATCAAAGTGAGGTACAGAAAATATGCATGGTTACCACAAGAATATAGGGAAGAAACTGTAATATCTCACATCCACACTGCAAGAAAGGAAGACACATAGACAACATAAAAAAACAAGGGAGGAAAGCACCCCAAACAAACCAGGATACTACAATAACAGAACCTATGGACAGCGAAGTAGATGAAATATCAGAGAAGGAGTTCAGAAGGTTCATAATTAAAATGACCTGTGAATTAAAGAATGGCCTAAATGAGCAAATACAGGGAAAAATTGATCACTCCAACAAAGACATAAGAGAGCAAAATAGGCAGCAAAAGATTACTTCAAGAAAGAGATAGAGACTCTGAAAAAAAACCCAGAAATCATTGAAATGAAAGAAACAATAAACCAAATAAAAAACTCAATAGAAAGCATAACCAACAGACTAGGCCACTTGGAAGAAAGAACATCAGATAATTAAGACGAAGTATACAGTCTGGAAAATAAAGTAGACCACACAGTGAAAACAGTGAAGATAGTAAGAAACCATGAACAGAACATCCAAAAATTATGGGACAGCATCCAAAGGCCAAATATAACAGTTTTGGGGATAGAGGAAGGCACAGAGTTTCAAACCAAAGGAATGCACCATCTCTTCAATGAGATAATAGAAAATTTCCCAAGCATTAAGAATGAATTGGAAAACCAAATACAAGAGGCTTACAGGACACCAAACGTACAGAATGACAACAGATCTATACCAGGGCACGTTATAATGAAAATGCCTAGCATACAGAATAAGGATAGAATCTTAAAAGCTGCAAGAGAGAGGAATGAGATCATAGGGGAAACCCAATTTGTATCTCAGCAGATTTTTCAACCCAGACCCTCAAAGCCAGGAGATAGTGGAACAACATATACCAATCCTTGAAAGGAAATGGATGCCAACCAAGAATCTTATATCCAGCAAACCTAAGCTTTCGATTTGATGTTGAAATAAAAACCTTCCATGATAAACAAAAGTTAAAAGAATTTACAACTAGAAAGCCTGCACTACAGAACATCCTTGGCAAATATTACACAAAGAGAAAATGAAAAACAATGATGACAATCAGCACAGGGAGGTATTGCACTAAAGGAGAAACTAATCAGAGGAGGAAACCAAGTTAAATACCAAAAATAAACAAAAATGGATGGGAATACAAATTATGTCTCAATAATAACCCTGAATGTTAATGGCCTAAATTCACCAATCAAAACACATAAACTAGCATATTTATGAATATGAATATTGAATCCCCCGTCCCCCCAAAAAGACCCAACAATATGCTGCCTCCAAACAATGGAACATCTATGTTCATTCGAACAAACTCTTCTCAAGTTCAAGACTCAAATATACCAAAACACAATAATTTTGGGTGACTTTAACACACCTCTTTCACCACTGGATATATATTTCAAACAAAATCTGAAGAAACTATAGAAGTCAATAATCAATCAATAAGTTAGACTTAATTGACATATATAATATTTCATCCTTCAATGAATGAATACACTTTCTTCTTAGCAGCAAATGGATCCTTCTCTAAAATGGACCATATATTATGCCACAAAGCAAATCTTAGGAAATATAAAAAAGTGGAGATATTACACTGCATTCTATCAGATCATAGTGGAAAGAGATTAGAAATCAATAATAAAATAAGAAGTAAAAGCTACTCCAATATCTGGACACTAAATAATATGCTACTGAATGAACAATGGGTTGCAGAAGACATAAAGAAGGAGATTTAAAAATTTTTTAGAGGTGAATGAGAACACAGTCACAACATATTGAAATCCCTGAGACACTATGAAAGCAGTTCTAAGAGAAAAGTTCATTGCATGGAGTTCATTCCTTAAAAGAAGAAAAAGTCAACAAATAAGTGGCTTAACATTACATCTCAAAGTCCAAGAAGAAGAAGAAGAAGAAGAAGAAGAAGAAGAAGAAGAAGAAGAAGAAGAAGTCAACACCAAAAGTAGTAGAAGAAATGAAATAATTAAAATCAGAACTGAAATCAATGAAATTGAAACAAAAGAAACAATTGAAAAAAAATGACAGAACAAAATGTTGGTTCTTTGAAAAAATAAATTAAGTTGACAGACCCTTAGCCATGCTAACAAAGAGAAGGAGAGGGAAAACTCAAATCACTAACATATGTGATGAAAATGGAAATATCAAAACAGACAGTACAGAAATACAGAAGATAATTAGAAATTATCTTGAGAACTTGTACTCCAATAAAATAGAAAATATTAAAGGCATCAACAAATTTCTAGAGTCATATAACTTGCCCAAGTTGAATCAGGATGATATACACAATTTAAACAGATGAATTTCAAGTGATGAAACAGAAGATGCCATCAGAAGCCTACCAACCAAAAAAAGGCCAGGACCAGATGGATACACAGCTGAGTTTTACAAGACAGTTCAAGAAAAACTAATACCAATAGTATTCAATGTATTTCAGGAAATAGAAAATGAGGTAGCACTTCCAAACTCATTCTATGAGGCAAATATCACCCTGATTCCAAAACCAGGCAAAGACAGATCAAAAAAGAAAACTTCAGACCAATATCTCTAAAGAACATAGATGCAAAAGTTCTCAATAAAATTCTTGTAAATCGAATACAAAAGCATATCAAAAAGACAGTGCACCACGATCAAGTGGCATTCATCTCAGGGATGCAAGGTTGGTTCAACACATGGAAATCAATAAATGTAATTCATCACATCAATAGACTTAAAGATAAAAACCATATGATTATCTCAATAGATGCAGAAAAAGCATTTGACAAGATACATCACCCCTTCCTGTTCAAAACTAGTGATAACAGGAACATATCTCAAAATTGTAAAAGTTATCTGTCCTAAGCCCCAGACCAACATAATTCTAAATGGAGGAAAAATTGAAAGCATTACCTGTAATAACTGGAACAAGACAGTGATGCCCTCTTTCACCACTTCTATTTATCATAGCTTTTGAAACACTAGCCAGAGCAATTAGACACATGAAAGAAATTAGAGGAATATGGATATGTAAAAAAAACTCAAATTAGCACCATTTGCTGACAATATGATTTTATACCTAGAAGACCCAAAAAAATTCCACTAGAAAACTTCTAGAACTAGTAAGTGAATTCAGCATGGGAGCAGTATACAAAATCAACATCCATAAATCAAAGGCATTTTTGTATATCACTGATAAATTTGCTGAAATGTAATTGAGGAAAACTACCCCATTTACAATAGCATTAAAAAAACTAAAGAAGTGAAAGACCTCTACAATAAAATTGTAGAATGCTAAAGAAAGAAATTAAAGAAGATCTTAGAAGATGGAAAAATCTACCTTGTTCTTGGATAGGCAGAATTAATATTGTCAAAATGACCATACTACCAAAAGCACTATACAGATTTAATGCAATTTCAATCAAAACCCCAATGGCATTCACTATAGAAAGAAAAAGCAGTCATGAAATTTATCTGGAAAAATAAGAGACCCAGAATAGCTAAAGCAATCCTTAGCAAGAAGAATGAAACATCTCTATACTAGACCTTAAATTATACTACAGAACAATAGTAACAAAAAACAGCATGGTATTGGCACCAAAAAAGATGGGTAGACCAAAGGTACTGAATAGAGGACACAGAGACTAACCCACATAATTCCAGTTATCTTATATTTGACAAAGGCACCAAAAATGTACATTGGAGAAGATTAGCCTCTTCAACAAATGGTGCTGGGAAAAATGGAAATCCATATTCAACAAAATGAAATTAAACCCCGATCTCTCACCATGCACAAAACTCAACTCAAAAGTGGATCAACTCAAGGATCTAGGAATTAAACCAGAGATACTGAGTCTATTATAATAAGAAGTAGGCTCATATATCCATCATGTCGGATTAATTCCCAACTTCCTTAATAAGACTCCTATAGTGCAAGAATTAAAACCACAAATCAAGAAATGGGATGGATTCAAACTAAAAAGCTTCTTCTCAGCAAAAGAAACAATCAGTGAAGCGAATAGAGAGCCCACATCTTAGGATCAAATTTTTACCACTCGCACATTAGATAGAGCACTAATCTGTAGGGTATACAAAGAACTCAAAAAGCTAAGTGTGTGTGCGCACGTGCTCACACACACACACACACACACACAAATCCAAACAATAAATGGGCCAAGGAACTGAACAGACACTTCTCAGAAGAGGATATATAATCAACCAACAAATATACGAAAAAATGTTCAACATCTCTAGGAATTAGAGAAATGCAAATTAAAACTACTTTTAATATTTCATCTCACTCCAGTCAGAATGGCAGCTATTAAGAATACAAATAATAAATGTTGGCAATGATGTAGGGAAAAAGGTACACTTATACATTGCTGGTGGGACTGCAAATTGGTGCTGCCAACATGGAAAGCAGTATGGATAATCATTGGAAAACTGGGGATGGATGCACCATTTGACCCAGCTATCCCACTCCTTCGTCTATACCCAAAGGACTTAAAACAGCTTAATACAGAGACACAGCCATGTCAATGTTTATAGCAGCATAATTCACAGTAGCTAAACTGTGGAACTAGCCTAGATGCCCTTCAGTAGATGAATGGATAAAGAAAATGTGGTATATATACACAATAGAATAGTATTCAGCATTAAAAGAGAGTAAAATCATGGGATTTTCAGGTAAATAGATGGAGCTGGAGAATATAATGCTAAGTATTAGCATTATTAGCCAATCCCAAAAACCCAAATGCTGAATGATTTCTCTGATTGAAGAATGCTGATTCATAATATCCTGTGGAGGGTCAGATAGGAGGATTAAATGACCTCTAGATAAGGCAAAGGGGAAAAGGTGAGGGAGAGGAAGGAAGGGACATAGGGGAATAAAAGACAGTGGAATTCGAGGAAGATGGCGGCGAGGGGAGTGCATTGCCCCCGTGTGCTGCTTCACTGTGTGGGAGTATGACAAGTCAGGATGGCTAAAGGATATCTTGTTAGGAATTTACAGCAATAGTGGGGTGCTCCGGAACCTGGAGGAAGGATTTCCATCGCACGAGGATCGGCTACGGGGACTCAAACGCGAGAGGTTTGTCGCACGGAGGGTAACACTGCTTATTCAGCAAATCGCCCCACGGCTAGAGTCTGCAGCGCGCACTGGGATAGAGACGCAGGGTTACAGCGCTGCAGTTTCTGCCAGCCGCGCAAGCACCGTACTCAGGGATGAATTCTGGGTTCGAGACGGGGGAAGGAAGCGGTCCATCTCGGTTCTCCACACCGGTCAGACCACAGAGGAGGCCAGCAGCCACCATGTTGGTAAACTGATGTCACCTTCCCTGTTTTCGACTGACCGCAGCTCATTCAGCCATAGAACAGGTAATTTCAGGCTGCAATTCGCCTGCAGCTTGCAGACAGATTGCTAGGGTTCGGCGCCTGGGTGCTTCTTAGAATCTGATCTTATCGGAGCGAACACCGAGCGCGGGGCGGCCGAGTTCCGGCTCCCGGAACCGTCCCGGAATCGCCCTGGCCCAGGGCTGCGGAGCCTGCGGAGGCTGCTTCTTGGACCCTGCTCCTATCAGAGCATACACCAAGCACTAAGCAGCCGAATTCCGGCTCCCGGAACTGAGCCCGCGGGGACTGCTTCTTGGAGCTTACACTTATAGGAGCTTACACCGAGCACGGAGCGGCCGAGTTCCGGCTCCCGGAACTTCCCTGGACCGGGGCTAGGAGCCCGCGGAAACTGCGTCTCGGTCCGGGTCCTGCTGAGGGCCGGTCAGGACTCACCCGTTGCTTTGGTTGCCCGGCAAGGGGAACGAAATGCTGCCATTCGCATAGGATACCAACATGGCAGAGATCTGATGTCAGCAGAAAGCGGCGGAGGAGAGAACTTCATCAATACCAGCAGTGACATAAGCAGTTGGTCTCCTGGTAGGGAGGGTGAGGCACAGTCACCCGAGTCTCCTCAATTTGTCCTCGAGCCAGAGGGGAGGAGCCGGGCCGCCGCCAGCGCCAGGAGCAGGCCCAGCGGCTCGCCAGCGTGGTGACCGCGTGACCCCAATTGGAGAGGGGGCGGAGCGGAGCCGCCACCCGCACCCGCAAGGTGGGCAGACCCGCGACCCAGTGGTACATGGGCGTGGTAGGAGGGGCAGGGCAGAGCCGCCCTTTGCGCTTGCAAGGTAAACAGACCTGTGACAGCCTGGCGGGTCAGGCCCAGTGGCCTGCCAGTGTGGTACACACGTCACCCCAACTGGAGTAGGGGCAGAGCAGATCCTTCTCCCACGCCCGGATCAGGCCCTGCCGGTGTGGTGGTCACGTGACCCCAATTGGAGTGGGGGCGGAGCGGAACTGCCACCCATGCCCGCAGGGTGAGCAGACCAGTGATCAACCTGCAGATCAGGCCCAGGGGTCCGCAGGCATGGTAGGAGGGGCAGGGCAGATCCGCCACCCGCGCCTCCAAGGTAGGCAGACCTACAACAGACCGGCGGATCAGGCCCAGGAGCCTGCCGGCGTGGTACAAACACCACCCTAATTGGAGTAGTGGTAGAGCAGAGTCGCCGCCCGTGCCAGGAACAGGCCCAGTGTCCTGCAGGCGGGGTAGTCACAACACCCCAATTGGAGTAGGGGCAGAGCAGAGTCGCCGCCCGTGCCCAAAAGGTGGGCAGATCTGCGACCGACCAGCAGGACAGGCCCAGTGGCCTGCCGGTACGACAGACACGTCACCCCATTTGGAGTAGGGGCAGAGTAGAGCCGCCGCCCGCGCCTGCAGGGTAGGCAAACCTGCAACCGACCGGCGGATCAGGCCCGGTGGCCTGCCGGCGTGGTACACTTGTCACCCCAATTGGAGTAGGGGCAGAATAGAGCCGCCGCCAGCTCCCAGAACAGGCCCAGTGACCTGCCGGCATGGTAGCCACGAAACCCCAATTGGAATAAGGAGAGAGCAGAGCCGCCGCCCGCACCTGCAGGAAAGATACGCAAGCAGTATGAAAAGACAAGGAAAGAAAGGACCACAAGCAATGCAGGTCAACGCAACTTTAGAAGAGGTAACAGCTGCAGCAGATGGAATGTCAGATAAAGAATTCAGGATATACATGCTTCAGATGATCTGGAGTATCAAGGAAGACATTAAACAGCAAAATCAGACAATGAAAGATCACTTTGACAATGAATTACGCAAACAAATCCAGGAAGCAAAGGATCAACTATACAGGGAGATAGAGGTTATAAAAAACAAGCAATCAGAAATCCTAGAAATGCAGGAAGCAATAAACCAACTTAAAAACTCAATGGAGAATACTACCAGGAGAGTAGAACACTTAGAAGATAGAACATGAGACAATAAAGACAAAGTATTTCAACTGGAAAAGAACATAGACAGCTCAGCAAGACTGTTAAGAAACCATGAGCAGAACATCCAAGAAATATGGGATAACATCAAGAGACCAAACTTAAGAGTCATTGGGATACAGGAAGGTACAGAGCTCCAAACCAAAGGAATGAGCAGTCTATTCAATGAAATAATACAAGAAAACTTCCCAGACTTGAAGAATGAGACAGAATCCCAAATCCTAGAAGCCTACAGAACGCCGAATGTGCAAAATCATAAGAGATCCACACCTAGACACATTATAATGAAGATGACCAACATACAGAATAAGGAGAGAATTTTAAAAGCTACAAGAGAAAGGAAGCAGATTACATTTAGGGGTAAGCCAATCAGGATAACAGCTGATCTTTCAACACAGACTCTGAAAGCTAGAAGATCCTGGAATAACATATTTCAAACACTGAAAGAAAATGGGTTCCAACCAAGAATTGTGTATCCAGCGAAATTAAGCTTCAGGATGGAGGATGAAATTAAAACCTTCCACGATAAACAAAAGTTAAAAGAATTCGCAGCTAGAAAACCATCTCTTCAAAACATCCTCGCCAAAGCATTACAGGAAGAGGAAATGGAAAATAACAATGAAAACCAACAGTGGGAGGTAGGACAGTAAAGGGGGGGGGATAATCAAAGAGGAAAACAAACCATGTTTAGTAACAGAAATAAACAAATATGGCTGGAAGAACAACCCATATCTCAATAATAACCCTAAATGTTAATGGCTTAAACTCACCAATTAAGAGACACAGGCTAGTAGAATGGATCACAAAACAAGACCCAACAATATGCTGCCTACAGGAGACGCATTTGATAGGAAAAGACATACATAGGCTGAAGGTGAAAGGTTGGGAAAAATCATATCACTCATATGGACTTCGGAAACAAGCAGGAGTGTCCATACTCATATCAAATAAAATAGATTTCAAGCCAAAGTTAATCAAAAGGGATAAAGAGGGACACTACATACTGCTTAAGGGAACCATACACCAACAAGACATAACAATCATAAATATTTATGCCCCAAACAATGGTGCAGCTATGTTCCTCAAACAAACTCTTCTCAAGTTCAAGAGTCTAATAGACCACCACACCATAATCATGGGAGACTTCAACACACCTCTCTCGCCACTGGACAGATCTTCCAAACAAAAGTTGAATAAGGAAACTATAGAACTCAATCACACAATTAATAACCTAGACTTAATTGACATATATAGAATATACCACCCAACATCAAGCAGTTACACTTTTTTCTCAGCAGCACATGGATCCTTCTCAAAAATAGATCATATATTATGTCACAGGGCAACTCTTAGACAATATAAAGGAGTCGAGATAATACCATGCATCTTATCTGATCATAATGGAATGAAACTGAAAATCAACGATAAAAGAAGGAAGGAAAAAGCATACATCACTTGGAGAATGAACAATAGGTTACTGAATGATCAATGGGTTATAGAAGACATCAAGAAGGAAATTAAAAAATTCTTAGAGATAAATGAAAACACAGACACAACATATCGGAATCTATGGGACACATTGAAAGCAGTCCTAAGAGGAAAATTCATTGCTTGGAGTTCATTCCTTAAAAAAAGAAAAAAACCAACAAATAAATGATCTCATACTTCATCTCAAAATCCTTGAAAAAGAAGAGCAAAACAACAGCAAAAGAAGTAGAAGGCAAGAAATAATTAAAATCAGAGCTGAAATTAATGAAATCGAAACAAAAGAAACAATTGGAAAAAATTGACAAAACTAAAAGTTGGTTCTTCGAAAAAATAAACAAAATCGACAGACCCTTAGCGATGCTAGCGAAGAGAAGAAGAGAGAGAACTCAAATTACTAGCATACGGGATGAAAAAGGCAATATCACAATAGACACTTCAGAAATACAGAAGATAATCAAAAACTATTTTGAATCCTTATACTCCAATAAATTAGAAGATAGTGAAGGCATAGATAAATTTCTTAAGTCATATGATCTGCCCAGATTGAGTCAGGAGGATATAGACAACCTAAACAGACCAATATCAATTGAGGAAATAGAAGAAACCATCAAAAGACTACCAACTAAGAAAAGCCCAGGACCGGATGGGTATACAGCAGAATTTTACAAAACCTTTAAAGAAGAACTAATACCAATACTTTTCAAGCTACTTCAGGAAATAGAAAAAGAGGGAGAACTTCCAAATTCATTCTATGAGGCCAACATCACCCTGATACCTAAACCAGACAAAGACACTTCAAAGAAAGAAAACTACAGACCAATATCTCTAATGAACCTAGATGCAAAAATCCTCAATAAAATTCTGGCGAATCGGATACAAATACATATCAAAAAAATTGTACACCATGATCAAGTAGGATTCATCCCTGGGATGCAAGGCTGGTTCAATATACGGAAATCAATAAATGTTATTCACCACATCAATAGACTTAAAAATAAGAACCATATGATCATCTCGATAGATGCAGAAAAAGCATTCGACAAAGTACAGCATCCCTTTATGTTCAAAACTCTAGAAAAACTAGGGATAACAGGAACATACCTCAATATTGTAAAAGCAATCTATGCTAAGCCTCAGGCTAGCATCATTCTGAATGGAGAAAAACTGAAGGCATTCCCTCTAAAATCTGGAACAAGACAGGATGCCCTCTCTCTCCACTTCTCTTCAACATAGTTCTCGAAACACTTGCCAGAGCAATTAGACAGACGAAAGAAATTAAAGGCATCAAAATAGGAAAAGAAGAACTTAAATTATCACTGTTTGCAGATGATATGATTCTATACCTAGCAGACCCAAAAGGCTCTACAAAGAAACTCTTAGAGCTAATAAATGAATTCAGCAAAGTGGCAGGATATAAAATCAACACGCATAAATCAAAGGCATTCCTGTATATCAGCGACAAATCCTCTGAAATGGAAATGAGGACAACCACTCCATTCAAAATATCTTCAAAAAAAATAAAATACTTGGGAATCAACCTAACAAAAGAGGTGAAAGACTTATACAATGAAAACTACAGAACCCTAAAGAGAGAAATAGAAGAAGATCTTAGAAGATGGAAAAATATACCCTGTTCATGGATAGGCAGAACTAACATCATCAAAATGGCGATATTACCAAAAGTTCTCTATAGGTTTAATGCAATGCCAATCAAAATCCCAACGACATTTCTTGTAGAAATAGAGAAAGCAATCATGAAATTCATATGGAAAAATAAAAGACCCAGAATAGCAAAAACAATGCTAAGCAAGAAGGGTGAATCAGGCGGTATAGCGATACCAGACTTCAAACTATACTACAGAGCAATAGTAACAAAAACAGCATGGTACTGGTACCAAAACAGGCGGGTGGACCAATGGTACAGAATAGAGGACACAGAAACCAATCCACAAAACTACAACTATCTTATATTTGATAAAGGGGCTAAAAGCATGCAATGGAGGAAGGATAGCATCTTCAACAAATGGTGCTGGGAAAATTGGAAATCCATATGCAACAAAATGAAACTGAATCCCTTTCTCTCGCCATGCACAAAAGTTAATTAAAAATGGATCAAGGAGCTTGATATCAAATCAGAGACGCGCCGTCTGATAGAAGAAAAAGTTGGCTACGATCTACAGTCGGTGGGGTCGGGCTCCAAATTCCTCCATAGGACACCCATAGCACAAAAGTTAATAACTAGAATCAACAAATGGGACTTACTCAAACTAAAAAGTTTTTTCTCAGCAAAAGAAACAATAAGAGAGGTAAATAGGGAGCCTACACCCTGGGAACAAATCTTTACTCCTCACACTTCAGATAGAGCCCTAATATCCAGAGTATACAAAGAACTCAAAAAATTAGACAATAAGAGAACAAACAACCCAATCAACAAATGGGCCAAGGACCTGAACAGACACTTCTCAGAGGAGGACATACAGTCAATCAACAAGTACATGAAAAAATGCTCAACATCTCTAGCTGTCAGAGAAATGCAAATCAAAACCACCCTAAGATACCATCTCACTCCAGTAAGATTGGCAGCAATTAGGAAGTCAAACAACAACAAGTGCTGGTGAGGATGTGGGGAAAAGGGTACACTTGTACATTGCTGGTGGGACTGCAGATTGGTGCAGCCAATTTGGAAAGCAGTATGGAGATTTCTTGGAAAGCTGGGAATGGAACCACCATTTGACCCAGCTATTCCCCTTCTCAGTCTATTCCCTAAAGACCTAAAAAGAGCATGCTACAGGGACACTGCTACATCGATGTTCATAGCAGCACAATTCACAATAGCAAGACTGTGGAACTAACCTAGATGCCCTTCAATAGACGAATGGATAAAAAAAAATGTGGCATGTATACACAATGGAGTATTACTCTGCATTAAAAAATGACAAAATCATAGAATTTGCAGGGAAATGGATGGCATTAGAGCAGATTATGCTAAGTGAAGCTAGCCAATCCCTAAAAAACAAATGCCAAATATCTTCTTTGATATAAGGAGAGTAACTAAGAACAGAGTAGGGACAAAGAGCAGGAGAAGAAGATTAACATTTAACAGGGATGAGAGGTGGGAGGGAAAGGGAGAGAGAAGGGAAATTGCATAGTAATGGAAGGAGACCCTCAGGGTTATACAGTGGAGGAGGTAGAGAGAGAGGAGGGGAGGGGAGGGGAGAGGTGGGGAGGGGGGAGGGTGGAGGATGGGAAAGGCAGCGGAGCACAACAGACACTAGTATGGCAATTTGTAAATCAATGGATGTGTAACTGATGTGATTCTGCAATCTGTGTATGGGGTGAAGGTGGGAGTTCATAACCCACTTGAATCAAGGTGTGGAATATGATATGTCAAGAAATTTGTAATGTTTTGAACAACCCACAATAAAAAATTGAAAAAAAAAAAGACAGTGGAATTCGATGGTAATCATTACCCTACATACATATATGAAGACATGAAGGATATGGACTCTATATTGTGTACAACCAGAGATATGAAAAATTTTGCTCTGTATGTGTAATATGAATTCTAATGTATTCTGTGGTCATATATAACAAATTAAAATTAAAAAAATTAAAAATTGCCAAAAATATCAGTTAAAATAAAAAGAAAATTACAGGCCAATATTCCTAATAAACATAAATGCAAATATCCTTAACCTATAATAGTAAACTGAATTCACCAGAACTTTTAAAATATTACTCACTAGGATCTATTGGTATCACTTCCAGGGATTCAAGGATGATTCAAAAGGCAAATGTATAAATGTGATTAACACAATGAAGGGCAAAAACCACAGGACCATCTCCATAGATGCAGAAAAATCATTTAACATTTTTGTGTGTGTTGAGGATTGAACCTAGGGGGTGCTACCACTAAGCTGCATTCCTATTCCTTTTTTTTTAAAAATTGCGTCTTGCTATATGGCTGAGGCTTGCCTCCAACTTGTACTCCTTCTTCCTCCATCTCCTGATTTTCTGGGATATAACATCTTTTCAAGACAAAAGTCTCAGTGAGTTAGGAATAGAAGTAATGTACCTCAACACAATAAAGGCTATATATGACAAATCCACAGCTAACACACTCTCTACTGAATAGTTGAAAGTTTTTTCTCTAACATCAGGGAACACTTTTACCTCTTCTGGTCAACATGGTACTGGAAGGTGTAGTCAAAACATTAGGCAAGAGAAAGACACACAAAGCATCCAAGTTAGAAGGGAGGAAGTTATGTCATCCCTGTTTGCAATAACATAATCTTTTAAATAGAAAATCCTAAAGATTCTGCCAACAAAACTGTTAATAAACAAATTTAGTAAAGTTACAGAATACAAAATCAACACACAAAAATCACTATTATTTTTGTAGACTAACATGAATTTTCTGAAAAAAAAACAAGAAAATATCTCATTTACAGTAGCCACCCTCCCCTCAAAAAAAGATAAGATAAAAATATTTAGAAATGAATGTAACCAAGGATGCGAAAGACCTGTACACTGAGAGTTACTACACATTGATGAAGAAACTGATGAAGGCACAAAAAAAAAAAAAGAAAAGAAAAGATACTCCATGTTCATGGATTGGAAGAATTAATAGTGTTAAAACTATTCAAAGCAAGCTGCATATTCAATGCAATTCCTATCAAAATATGAGTGACATTTTTCATAGAAATAGAAAAATTAATCCTAAAATTTACAGGGACTCACAAGACCTTAAATAACCAAGACTCTCTTTGACAAAAAGAACAAAATTAGAGGTCACAATACTTGATTTCAAAACACACTACAAAGGTCTACTAATCAAAACCGTATGGTACTGTTTTAAATCAAATTCATCAACCAAGAGAACACAGCAGAGAGCTCAGAAATAAATACACATATTGCCAGTCCTTTGATTTTTTAAAAAAAGGTATCAAGAATATACAATGGGAAAAAACAGTTTCTTTAAAAATAGCTTTGGAACAACTGAATATCCTCATGCAGAACAATGTAATTATATCCTTACATCACACTTTAATAAACAAGTTTAGTACAGAAGTCAACCCAAAATGAATTAAAAAGTTAAATGTAACACCTGACACTGAAAAACTACTAAAAGAAAACATAGGAGAAGAGCTCCTTGACATTGGTCTGGAGAATAATTTGTAGATAGCAAAATATGTTGGTCACAAATTTTCACTTAGGAGAAATAAGTTCAAGAATAAGTTCAAATATTTTGTCTAACCTAGTGACAAAAAATAACAATGCGTTTGCATTCCTAAACATTGCTGAGGCTTGAGAGGTAGGTCAGGTTTGAAGTGCTTGCCTACCATGTGTGAGGCCCTGGGTTTGTTCCCAGGCACCATCAATGCCCCCTCCCCACAAAATACTCCAACAAAACAAAACACAAGAAAAAATTGCTTAGAGAGTAGATTTGAAATATCATCACCACCACCAAATAATAATAAAAATAAATAATAATAATGATATGATCCTAATTTTAATTAGCTTGATTTGGTTATTCTACAATGTATTCATATTTCAAATCATGCACAATACATATAATTTTCATTTGTCAAGTAAATATACATTTGAAAATAAGAAAGAAAATGTTTAACGTTCATGGGGCTTTTATTTAAAATATCATTATTTCTTTTTATTTTTTAAGTTGTTGATGGACCTTTATTTTATTTATTTGTATGTGGTGCTGAGAATTGAACCCAGTGCCTCATGCATGCTAGGCAAGCACTCTACCACTGAGCCCCAGCCCCAGCCCCTAAAATATCATTATTTCTATTTCATCTTTTATACTTTGATCAAACATTCTATGTTATCTTTAGTTAGTGTTTTTTCAGATTGTTTTTTTTTTCTAACACAGGTGATACTGAAAAACAGATTTATAGAATGTTTATTTTCTAATTATAAATAATACCAATATATTATTAAAAATTAAGAGAATGTGAATAGTGTATAAGAAATAAAATCAGCCCATAATCATGCCAACCTGTGATAATTACTGTTAAAATTTTGGTGAATTTCTCTCATTCTTTGATTACCACTTTTCATGATATCAAATAAATATTCATCATTAAATTTTGACTTTTAAGCAGTGACATCAAAATCTCTCAACCTTATGTTAAAGTTCTATATAGTCCAGCCTACAGATATAGTTTAATATTTTACCCATTTTTATCTTTTTGGATATTTGTTGCTTTTGTCTTTTTATCATATATTTAATTCTAAAAAGAATAACACTTCTTATAACTATTCTTTGCATATATTTTTTACCAATAATCTCAGAAATAGAATAACTGGTAAAATGTGGTGAACATTGTTAAAGGATTTGATACATACTGTGAAACTCTTAAAAATAAAATTATTCCATTTTATGTCCAGACCAGAAGTGCATGAGAATTCTAGTCTTACCGTATACTCACAATAGTAGATAGGTCCTTTTTAGAGACATTTGCCTTTGCTGAAAGCTTAGATTTTTCACTGTCTAGCTGTGCAGTTTTGGTCAAGTTCTTAACCTCTCTTGAATCAGATTTATCATTTGAGTATCAGGTCATAAAAAATAAACACCTTATATAGTTACTGTGAGGATGGATGGAATAACATGTGAAACATTAAGAAAGATACTGGCACATGCTAAGTATTCATTATTACAGTCTCTATTACTTGATAACTAAAGATTTTTTTGTTAAGAATATCTTGGCATGTCAAATATTAAAATAGTAGCATGAATAATTACTATTAATCATTTATCAGGATTTCTAATAAAGGCAGAATAGTTTGTACTGGACCAATTCTCCTGTAGACACTAATAATAAACCCCAAACAAATATATATTTTAAAAATCAACTCTCGAAAAGCAGTGGAGAATGAGCATAAGCAGATAGGAATGAGAGGGCAGTTGATACCTGGAAGAATGGGCAGCACAGGACTTGCATTCTAAGTACTGACTGAAGTTCTTTAGGCTGTAGGAAACTCAGAATCTCAGCACCAGAAGCAGGAAATATATAGATAAGTATAAAAGACTGTTTCTATTTCTTTAAAGTACTTATATTTATTTAGTAAATTAAAGTTAAAGACCCAAAATATAGCAGGAAAAGGAAAACAGAGGGACCAAAAAAAAAAAAAATAGAAGGACCAAACAGAAAACAAATAACAAAGTGTTCAATCTAAATCCTCTCATTTTAATAATTCCATTGGTATAGGTGGACTGCCTACCTCACTAAAAGGCAGAAACAAAAAAAGCAAGAGCCAACCATTTGCTGTCTACAAGGAACACCACTAATGTATAGGATACCTATAGGTTGAAAGTAATATGTCATATTTCATACAGACAGTGATAGACCAGATAAGTATACAAAAACCCAATATTATTAGTTTTGGGGACAAAGAGTATCACTAGAAATAAAGATGACTATTTCATCATGACAGAAGAATCATTTTATCAGAAACCATAGCAATCATACATGTGTGTACACTTACACACACATGTACCTATAAATGAAGCAAACTTTGACAAATTAAAGGGGAAAATGGAAAAATCCACAATGAAAATTAGAAATTTAATAATCACTCTCAGTAGTTGCTTCATGAACTATATGATAAAAATAGGCAAGGACCCAGAGGATCTAAATAATGTTTTCATAGTAATATTTTTGAACAATCATACCACATTATAAGATATTTATATATTATTGCAAATTTAAATAAAAATAGTAAGTGATTTTTAGAACGATAGAATTATTTTCTGTGCTCATAATTTTTGGTAGAAATAAAACAAGCAAAATCTGATTTAAGATGAAAGACTAAGCACATATCGAGGTCCTATAAAAATAAAAATCCTATAAAACACAGAAAAGAACTTCACAAATCTATTTCTGGGAAAAAGAGATGCCCTAATTGAACCAGAACTAGTAGGAAATCTCCAGAAAAATGAGAGATTAAATCAAGATGAGATGAAATCAAGAAAGAAAATCATAGCTCCAGTCGCAGATTAAGTGTTCTGGAAAGATAGAAGCCATAATACAAATATACTTTCCATCCTCAAAGAGATGCTGGTGGCATTAATGAATCAAGTAGAGATCCTGGAAAGTTAATATTTTATTGTTCAATATGCAACAGTCAATTGTGCTCCTCTACACCATCAATAAGCAATTAGAAACTCTCATTTTAAAAAGAACAGCCTATACAAACAAAATATTACAGCAACATGTAATTATAAGGTACCTAGGAATAAATCTAACGGAAAATGTTCAAGACCTGTAGGCAGAAACCATAAGATTTATTGAAAGTCTTGAAGAAGATGTAAATAAATAGATATCCAATGTTGCTCAACAGAAAAATATAAAAGTCAGTTTTTCCAACTGGACTTATGTAAGTTGAGGTCATGCTTATAGAACTTAACCAGGGTTTTTCTTCAGATTTGATAGGCTGACTCCAAAATGTGCAAGGAAGAGTGAAGAGCTACCATGGGGCCAAATCTTCTGAAGTGAAACAAACAATGGCAATGTGACCTGCAAGCATTGAAGACTAATTTTGAAGCTCTGTCAGTAGTAACAATGTAGTGTTGGCACAAGGAAGACAAAGTGGTCAATGCAACAGAACAAGAGCCCCAAAAGGGACTTTCACTTGGTTGACCTTTTGAGATAAGAGGTGGCATGCCCTAGAAGGAAAGGACTACATTAAACAAAAGGAGGTGGCTATCTATATGGAAATAAAAGAACAACAGAAGGAAATAAAAACAAAATAAAGCACATGTATTGAAAGGTTAAAAGTCAAAAGTAAGAATTTTTATTAGATCATCATAATTATACATAGTAGTTGGGTTCACTTGGACAAATCACAACATGCAAGCAATTTGATTTCAATCCCCAGACCCCCTTTTTTTCCCTTCCTCCCTCCCCTTAATCTCCCACCTCTACTCTACTAAACTTTCTTTCTTCTACATATACATAAAAGTGAATTTCCCTTTGGCACCTCTATTTAATAAACTAAAATAATTTTATTAAATTCATTCCATTTATCTTCCTCTTTCCCTTCCTTCCTCACTCTTGAGCTCCTTCTTCTACTCCACTGATTTTCTCTGTGTCTTTCTGGTATCCCATCTCCTCCCAAACCATCTTCTTTCCTGTGCTTTGCTCTAGCTTTCACATATGAGAGAGAACATTTCACCCTTGATTTTCTAAGTCTGGCCTGTTTCACTTAGCATGATTTTTCTCCATTCCCATTAATTTACTGACAATTTCCTTGTGCCAATACTACACAATGACAAATACAATTATTCCATTCTTCTTTATGGCTGCCAAAGAAAGACTCCATTGTATATATACATATTTTCTTAGTCCATTCATCTATTGATGAACATCTGAGTTGATTCCAAAATTTGACTATTGTGAACAATGATGCTATGATATGCTGATTTTAGATTTTCAAAAGCACCATTTAAAATTTCAGTAGATTATTTAGACAAGTAATCTAATGTTGGAGTGTGGAAATATTTCTCTTCAGAGTAAAAAGGCAGATAAATTTTACTATATGAAAATAAACATATTTTCTTCTTCAGATGTTTTGTAAAAGAAGGTGAAAAAACAGGGTCTATGTGTAAATACACACAGTGTTACCCTCTCACATGCTGCTTAATGATTTTCAGTCACTCTGCTTCTTAAAAAGTGTGCACGCCTTTGAAACTCCCCTACTACGTTTCATAGGTCTTGAAGTTTGGACTTTCCTAGAACAGGTGAGGGTTCAAGTAAAAATATACTTTTGCAAACACAGAAAGAAAGCAATCCCTACCTTTGTGGACTTTTGGAGAACTGTAAAAGTGATCAAGAAGGCTAATATAAGCAGCAGAAGCCACAGTGACTTCCGATTGGTCACAGTTGTTTTCATGATCAGGACCCTACAAGAGACAACAAAACACACACACAATGCAACAAAACAGAAAGAAAAGCGTGGAAACACCCGAAGTGCTTGTGCCTCCTCAGATGAGTTCCTCCCAGAAGTAAACCTTGGCCCCCCCAGCTGCCCTTGTGTCCCCCAGCAGCTGTTCATGGTGATCAGCTTGTACTTTGCCCAGGAAAGTTATTCCACGCAGCCCCCATGGACTCTAAGGAACTGAGCAGCTAAGCACCTACAGGGTGCAGGGATGCTCATGGTTAAGGTGAAGTCTCCAGTTTATGTGTCTTCTCACATGCCTTCTATTCTCTTCCTTAAACACCATGAGCAGACAAAAACTTGAGTAAATACTGACCCAGAGATTCATATTAACTCAGTGATATTCTTATGTAAATTGATCATTCTTCCTCCTCAATCCCTGTCTGTAAATTTGTTCTGTTTTCTTGTCTTACTCTGAGACTTTCTGGCACCCATTAACCTTGAAAATAATTATTTTAAAACTCATGTTTATTACTTCCTTTTAAAATTATTTCAGGCTTTATCAGTGTTTTTCTTCAATTCACATGATTTGTCTTTGATCTGGAATTTCAACTTGTGATTTAAAATCAGATTGCTTGGGCTGAGGGCATTGCTCAGTGGTAAAGTGCCTATCGAACATGCACAAGGCCTTGGGTTTGGTCCTAGGCATCATAATAAGTAAATAAATAAAATCCAGTTGCTTCGATGATGCTTTCTAAAATGTTTCATCCTGAAAATTTAATTTCCCTCCTAGAAGCAACTCCTACCCTGGACTCTCAGTTTACACATAGACTTTAGAAGTTTCTGCACTCAAGAATAAATGTCACCACTCTCCCTCACCTGCTCCACTTTGAAAATGTTTTCTTACTTTCAGTTGTAAAGAATTCTTCAATACTACACCTAGGAACTCCTGTGAGTGGGGTGGAGGTTTTCTTCTGAAGCCCCAGTGTGTTACTGAGGCACCTCTTCTCTGTAACAAAACAAATCACAGGCATAAGTTATAGACTAGATACTTTTTTATTTTTATTTTTTTTAGTTGTAGTTGGACACAATATCTTTATTTTGTTTGTTTATTTTTATGTGGTGCTGAGGATTGAACTCAGCATCTCATACCAGCTAGGTGAGTGCTCTATCCCTGAGCCACATCCCCAGCCCCTGGATACTTTTTACTTGGACTTACAACCTTCTGTGTAACTCAGCTTCAAAATGTTAGCAAGCCAACTCCACCTTAAGGAGGAGCCTGGATCTCAAAGGTTAATCATCACTTCAAGGCAACACAGGCAAGAGAAATGAATGCTCTGAAAGTAGGTGGAATGATTTCAATGTTCTAAGACTTTAGGAGTCTAATTCTAGTAAAAACATGATAAATACTTGAGAAGACAAAAGGGAATGTAACCAGAAGTTCAAATGATTGAGAATAAATAGTGACCCATGGAGAGTTGAACTTCCTATTTTCTTTTTTTTTCTTTTTCAATTTGTAACATTTGCTAATTTCATTTTTTTGCAATTAATTGATTTTATTCATTTTTTAAAAATACACCATAGCAGTGGAAAGCATTACAATTCTTATTGCACATATAGAGCACAAATTTTCATATCTCTGTATATAAAGTATATTGCAATTTATGCCTTTATACATGTACTTTGTTTTTTTTGTTACAATTCTTAATACACACATACACCATAATTTTTTGTATCTCTGTATAAGTATGTTGACACCCAATTCATGTCTTCATACATGTATTTGGATAATGATGCCCATCACATTCCACCATCCTTGCTAATCCCCTGCCCCATCCCTTTCCCTCCCATCCCTCTGCCCTATCTAGAATTCATCTAATCCTTCCATGCTCTCCCTCCCTACCCCACTATGAGGCAACCCCCTTATATCAGAAAGAACATTCGGCATTTTTTTTTTTTGTGGGGGGATTGGCTGACTTTGAACTTCCTATTTTCCTTGTGAACCTTGTTATGAAGGCCCCATTGCCTTGTTATGAAGACCCTGTTGCATATTATCTTATATTCAATAAAGTTTGCTGAATTGAACTGAAAGAACCTCAAATACAAAAAGACATCTCAGACTGAGAGAATAATAGCACATTTGTGAATTCTAATTTGAAAGACCAGGGTGAAGTCTATACAAGAATTCTGAAGTCTGATCTTTCAAGATTGAATTTAAGTCATATAGACTATAAACTGTGTTAATTCCTCATGTGTAATGCTAGGTTCTAAAAGGACTCTGTGTTTGAGGAGAAATGGCTCTCAAATATTCCATGCCAAGACTTAAAACACTTTAGCATTTCAGCAAATAAAATAGAACAATTTGGAAAAACAAAGCAGATGTCCTTAGGATAAAAAGGAGATTGTGTTAGGTTAAACAGAGATAGTCTTTTGTATTGGTTCTGCAGCTGAGAATTCAACCAACCATGGATGGAAAAGTTTTGAAACAGGACACTGCATATGTACTGGACATGTACAGACTTTTATCTTATTAGTCCTAAAAGAGGACACTATAAAAACTATTTATAAAAAATACTGCAACACTTGGTGCAACCACTAAACATTTTTTTTTCTTAAAAGAGACATAAATAATAAAATAATAATGGAGATTAAATTAACTAACTTTTAAATGTTCAATTAACCCAACATAAGGGGAAGGAAGAAGGAAGGAAGGAAGGAAGAAAGGAAGGAAGGAAGGAAGGAAGGAAGGAAGGAAGGAAGGAAGGAAGGAGAAAACAGCTCTCAGGATAGCAGATTTAAATCCAATGACAGAAATAGTGACCTGATATATGAATGATCTGATCCAGAGATAGACAAACTTTTTCTGTAAAGAGACAGATAATAAATCTTTCAGGAGAATGAAATTACAAATAAAAAAATAAAAATGGGTATATAAAAATGATACAGAAGGAGTAAAGTGAGAAAACTAGACCAGCTGCTCCTGCACCACAGGCTGGGCAGGTTGGGCAGGGTCTCAGTCCTGCAGATCCCAGAGCCCAGGGCTTGAAGCACCAGGAACCTCTCCCCTCCCTACCTGGATGACCTGATGGCTGCAGCCTGTGCAGCCCAGACCCTGCTGGCTGCTGTGTGACTGGATGCAACCCTATCACACTCAGGCAAAGCCCAGAGAGGACATGGCCACATTTGGGTGGCAGCAGCATACCTGGGAAGAGACTTTGTGACCACCAGAAAACTACAAGGACAGTTGGGAATTTGCTTTTTTGTTTGGTTTGGTTTTTAAACTTGTAATTTATGGAGTATTCACCATAGATAATAGCAAATAGTCTTATAACCAAAATTTCCAACAACAGGGAACTGAATACATTAGAGTATAGCATATATTGAAATTTATACAACTATGAAAAATCATGTTTTCAAAGAACATTGACTTGTAAGGCAAAGTAGAATATTTTTAAATTTTTTCTTTTTATTTTCTCATTTCTAGTATTTTCTATTTTTATTATATAATTATACATAATTATATAATTCGTTGCTACATATTAGTACAAGTAAGTAATATAACAATATAATTTGGTCAATTACAATCCTCAGTACATTTCCTTTTCCTTCCTTCTTCCCTCCCCTAATCCTTTTTATCTTTGCTCTCTGACCTTCCTTTAATTTTTATGAGATCCACCTCTCTTTTTCTTTCTAACTTCCACATACGAGAGAAAATATGAATGCCTTGACTTTCTGAGTTTGGCTTATTTCATTTAACATAATGCTCTCCAATCCCAATCATTTTCCTGCAAATGATATGATTTAATTCTTCTTTGTGGCTGAATAAAATTGCATTGTGTATATGCACCATACATTATCCATTCACCTGTTGGTGGTTACCAAGGCTATTTCCATAATTTGGTTATTATAAATTGTGCTTCTATAAACACAGGCATGCATGTATTGCTATAGTATGTGACTTTAATTCTTTAGGATAAATGCCAAGGAGTGGCATAGCTGGGTCATATGGTGACTCCATTCCTAGTCTTTTGAGGATGCTCCTTACTGATTTCCATAGTGGTTCTACTAACTTACAGTCCTACCAACAGTTTAAAAGTGCTCTTTCTCCCTCACCAAATCTTCTCCAGCATTTATTATTAATTGTATTCCTAATGACTGCCATTCTTTCTGGAGTGAGATGATGTTTTAGTGTCATTTTGATTTGCATTTCTGTAATTATTAAAAACGTTGAACATTTTTTGCATACATTTATTATTAGCCACTGCTTTAGACAATAGAGCCACACAGATCTGGGTCCACTCTATGGCTGTTGGGCCAGACCTCATCTTGTCCTAACAATGACCAACAAAGACCTTAATGGTCCTGGAAAGTGAGCAAAGCCCCAGAAAATAATAGGAATGGTCAGTGGCCATCAGGTAGATTGACTTCATTTTACCAAGAGAGAAACAGTGAATAACATACCACGTTTTGCCAAATGGAAATGCCCACCACTCTCTGGGATATTTACTGGCCATTTGGAGAAGATATCTTCTAAAGTAAGCTCTCCTGTGTTGTTATAATTTTTCAGGTCCGTGTACCTTTTCCTCATATGCTGTTAAGAATCAATAAAATCAGCATACTACAATGATGCATCCCAATCAATGTTTATAGCAGCTCAATTCACATGGCTAAACTATGGAAATGACCTAAGTGCCCTTCTACAGATAAATGCATAAAGAAAATATGGTATGTTTACACAATAGAATATTTTCAGCTATAAAGAAGAATAAAATTATGGCATTTTTTGGTAAATGAATGGAACTGGAGACTATCATGCCTACTAAAATAAGCCAATCTCTCAAAAGCAAAGGCAAATGTTTTCTCTAATATATGAATGTTAACTCATAATAAGTGGGGGCTGTGTGGAACAATAGAAGTACATTGAATTAGACAAAGGGGAATGAAGGGAAGGAAGGAGAAATGGGAACAGGAAAGATAGTAGAACAAATCAGACATTACTATCCTATATGCATATATGATTACACAACTAATATAATTCTATATCATGTACAGCCAGAAGAATGAAAAGTTATACTCCATAGATGTATAATGTGTCATAATATATTCTACTATCATGTATAACTAATTAGAACAAAAACAACAAAAAATAATCAATGTTCCTAGTAAGGTAGCAAGATGGGAAATTAATAGATGAGATGGCATTGAATTAGAGTTTCTGTACAGCAAAGGAGGCAATTAAAAGGATGAATAGAGAACCTATAGAATGAGAGAGAATGTTTGCCAGCTACTACTCTGACAGAGGGTTAATATCCAGAGTATATGAAGAACTATAAAAACCACCAAAACCCAAATAACCCATTCAACAAATAAGCAAATAAACTAAACAGATGCTTCTTAAAAGAAGAAATAGAAGTGGCCAACAAACATATAAAAAATGTTCTTCATCTTTAGTAATTAGGAAAATGAAATCAAAATTACCCTGAAATTTTATCTCACTCCAGTTTGAATGACAGCTATAAAGATACAAATAATAATACATGCTGGGGAGGATGTTTGGGAAAAGAAATATTTTACGCAGTTGGTGAGATTGTAAATCAGTACAACCACTATGGAAATCAGTATAGAGGGTCTCAAAAGACTAGAAATGAAATCACCATGTCTCAACTCTACTACTCCTCTATTTTTATCCTAAAGAATTAAATTCAACATACTGTAGCCATACATGGATACACAGGTTTACAGCTGCACAATTCCCAATAGCCAAATTATGAAACCAGACTTCAGGTCTATTAATGGATGAATGAGTAAAGAATATGTGGTGTATATACACAATAGAATTTTATTCTGCCATAAAGAAAAAAGAAATTTTATCATTTGCAGGAAAATGGATGGATCTTTAGAAGCAAAATAAGTCCAACTCAGAAAGTCAGTGTACACAAAGATGGGAATAGGAAAGACAGTAGAATTAATCAGACACAACTTTCTTATGGTCATATATAAATACACAACCAGTGTAACTCCACATCATGTACAACCACAAGATGGGATCCTGATTAGTATAAGTTAAACTCCATATATGTCTAATATGTCCAAATACACTCGACTGCCATGTATATCTAAAAGGAACAAATGAGAAAAAGCAAAATAATAAAAACTGTCAGGGATTATGTTTTCTTTCATATGTGGAAGCTAGAAAGAAAAAGAGGAAAACCTCATGAAAATAGAAGGGAGATCAGTATGGTGTAGGAAGGGAACCAAGGGGAGGAAGGAGGGAAGGGCAAGGGGGAGGTTCTGGAGAACATGAATGACTAAATTATATTTTTCTATTTTGTGCATGCTCACATATGTAACAACAAATGCATCTATTATGTATATAATGCACAAAAATTGTTTAAAAGGAGAAAAAAGAATATTTCTCTTCCTCAAATCCTCTTCTTCTTTCTCTATGATATGGCATCATATGAGTGGCATCTTTCAGAACCCTGGACACTCTCTGCCTCAATTGTCTCCTGTGCTCTTCTGCTGTCATCCTGAGATACTATCAAGTAAACATGCAGAGATGGCAAGCGTTGACCCTTCTATTGCTGATAATAGAAACTTGTAGCTGGACATGTGGCAACACAGTTAATGATTTCCCAGGTTCCATGGTGTTCAGGTATGTCCCTGGGATTGCTGTCTCTGCAGTGGAATTATAAACAGAGGTAACACATGACTTATTTTCTCCAGGCTCTTCATCTTCCTGCCTGCTGCAAACTAGGCATGCCACCAGCCTCATGTTGACAGTGAGCATAATGACAACATCCTGGAACAGGGGGTTCCCAAAACTTCTTTGTAACATGGGCACCCTTGGTCATCCTGTGAAGCCTTTGACCTTCTCCAAATAAAGGTTTATAATATGTAAAGTGCAACATATGGAGTCATAACAAACCCAATTACATTTAGATATAATTAATAATTAAAAGTTTAAGTAACTCCATTTGTTGCATGTTCATATAAAAATTCTTCTAAATTTTTTGTTGTTGTAGGTGAACACAATAGCTTTATTTTATTTATTTTTATGTGGTGCTGAGGATCGAACCCAGGGCCTCTCACATGCTAGGCAAGTGCTGTACCACTGAGCCCCAGCCCCAGCTCCTAAAAAGCATTTATTAACAAAAAAATGGAAAACTTAGCAACAGGCCTATATGTACAGTAATTCCAAAGTTGTGATATGTATGGATGATATTTTAAGATTTTTAATATTGTGTCATATGCCACAGGTATTATAAAACTCCTGTAGTTTGTTGTCAGTATTCATTACTGAGATTGATAAACTTCATGTAGAGGCTGGTGATAATAAAGATGTAATTATTTTTCCCATTGGAGATCACAAACCTCTTAAATTCCCTCCATGGACCCATCTGAGGGTACCTGAACCTCAGGTTAAGATCACAGGCAGAGGATGGCAGAATTTCCAGAATACCTGGCTTCCTGGATGACCTCTATGTGATGAACCTGCCTGGACAGACACAGGAGAGAGAAATAAACATCTTCTGTTTTCTTAGTTGTCACTGTTATTTCTTTACTTTTCCCTTCCCACTGTGGTATAATCTCTTTATATCTACCTAGTTAGTATGTTGTCAGTTAGCCAAACTCTTTCTATCATCAATATTGCTTCTGAGCACTGGTACTTTCCACATATTGCTTACAAATGGCTTTGGTTAAGACAAGACAAGACAAAACAAATGTCATTGAGGTATAGTTTGTGTGCATACAAAAATACACACATTTTGAGTGCACAATTTATTGAGTGTTAAAAAATGCACATACCTAATATTACCATTACCCCCAAAGTTCCATTTCTGGGTCAATTGTCCTCCTATTTATTTAACATAAAGAATTAAATTGAACATACTATAGCCATACATGCATACCCATGTTTACCCATGTTTAATATTACCATTATGCCCAAAGTTACTATGTTTAATATTACCCATTGCTCTGCTTCTTGGTCCCTGGCAATCACAGACCTGGTTTCCCCCGCTACAGATGACATGTGCTTTCCTTGGGTTTCATATACATGGAATTTTGTAGAATGTACTTTTTTATCTGTCTCCTTTGACTCAGTGTCTATTTTTGAGTTCTCATCTGTGTTGGTGTAATCATCAGTGCTCTGATTCTTTTCATTATTGAATGATATTTAACTTTGTGGATGTACCATAATGTTTGTATCTTTTTTAAAAATATTTTTATTAGTTGATGAAATTTTTTGTTTTCTATTTATTTATTTGTATGTGGTACTGAGAATTGAGCCCAGTGCTAGGCAAGTGCTCTACCACTGAGCCACAATCATTTTATCATTTTATAAACATTTATTTCCATTTTGGGCCTTTGTGAATAGAACTGCTATTAATGTTCACATACAGTATTATATACTGCAACAGATTTTCATTTCCTTTTGGTAAATATCCAAGAGTAGAATGACTGATTCACATGGTAAGTAGATGTTTAACTACCAAAAGCCAGATGGACTTTATTGCTCTTAATCTGTGGATATATTTGGGAAGAACTGCTCTACCAACAATATTGAGTATTCCTAACTGTGAACATGATTTAAAGCTCTCTGTTTGAACTTGTGAATTCTCGGTTTGATGATCTTCAAGGTGGGTCTTGAGAAGCCTGGGATTTCTATCACGTACTCTATGGACCTCCAAGTTCAGATTGTCCCTGCTTGGCAACAGATGAGAGCCCTACTCAATCATTTCAGGCTTCCTAGCTGCTGCTTTCTGCTAGGCTCTGTGGAGTCTCCCTTGTGCATATGCAGCTCAGGGCTCAGTCAAGGATTTGAGTGGATTATACCTGGTTCTGGGGGCTCTTTCTCTCTGTGGGTTTCTCCTTCCTGCTGAACCTACAGCCACTCTCTGCTCTGAACTCTGTCATGATGCCTGGGTGAAAAGTCTGCAGTCCTCTGCTGGGATTCAAATTGACCTTGATAATGACACAGAGGCTCCTTGGCTGGCAAAAATTCCTTAAAGCATAGCTCTCACATGACTCTCTTCTTTAAAGGACCAAATGTCCTTCATCATCTGCAGTTTTTGACCTTTCTTTAGTGTTTTCAAGTAATTATTTTACACATTTTTTTTCCTTCAGAGTTTAATGCTGTCAGATGGGAAATTTTTGTCTCAGATGAGCCATTTTAGCTGCAAGAACTTCCTGGTCTGTTTGCATTTTACACTATCATTGTAATTTCGTGTCACTATTTTGTTCTTATTCGTAAGTTCTACTGGTTCTTTTTTAGATTCTTTCCTCTTTTTTTTTCCTTTTGCATGAATCAAAAATTTATAACTATTCAATTTCTTCTCCTCAGTTAGGTTGTTAGGTATACAGAATGCTCTAGTCATTCCTTTTATATTAGAAATTTCAGCATCTGTCTTTGATTTAATAATGTCTAATATAAATTTCAACTTTTAATTTTTCCCTGAAATGAAGGAACTTACAAAATTATGCTCCATTGGCATTTACTTCCATCACCATTTTGTCATTTGTATTATCAGGTATTTAAATCCTAGAAATAAAGGGATTGTAGCAAATATACTTACTACATTCTATCTAATACATATTTATTTAGATTTGTATACTTAGTGGCCCTTTGTTTCATTCTACCTTGCATATCTGACATTTTCAGGTATTTTTCTTCTGCTTGCGGAATTGCCTTTATTATTCTGTAAGTCTAAATCTTCTTGTGAGAAATTTTGAAAATTAAAAATTTTCCCTTCATTTTGTTGCCATATTTGAGGGCTAGTTTTTCTGAGTATAAATCTGTATATATTTTTTAATATATATTTTTTAGTGTTAGGTGGATACAATACCTTTATTTTATCTTTTTTTATGTGGTGCTGAAGATCGAAATTGCTAGGCAAATGCTCTAACACTGAGCCACAACCTCAGCCCATAAATCTATATTTTAAAGTGTTTTTGTTTGTTTCTTTGTTGGTAGGGGAGAGGAGCTTCAGCAGTTTGACTGTTTCATTCAATTTTTTCTTTATTTCCCTAAATTACTCTTTGCTTATGTATTATTTTCTCAAGCCTGCTCTGTCTTGGTACCACATTATTGCTAAAAACAGTAAAAATGAAAATTTTTTCAGTTTTTCTAACTGCTTTTAAAAAGAGAACAATAAGCTAGTCTGTTATTTTTAGAAACACAAATTATATACATGTATAAATATATACTATAAACATATATGTGTTTGCTCAAAATTTCATTTCTTTCACTGAATATTTGTATATATAGTTGTTGGGAAGACTTTAATATGTAATACTATAAAGTGTGTAAAAAAAAAAAAACTGTACTTGATGTGTGTTGAGAGCCAGTCCTCAGAATTTAGAAGCAATTCACTATGTTTACATACATAAGGAGTGCTGTTGTGAAGTGAGATGTGGAGAAAGTAACAAGCATAATAAATTCTTATCAAAATATTTATGTGAATTAAAAATGTACATATAAGGCATTGTATATACATATTCACAAATTTAAAACACAAATTTTAAAAAGTTCTTGCTTTTCTAACTTTATGAGCTCTTGCTGCCCACCTGGGCTGGGTTGCCCCTGCCCCAATCCACTCAAAGATCTGTCATCAAGTTAGAACCCCTCTCTCCAGAAAGCTTTCCAGAACAATTCTGGACCACTCTGATGTCTGCCATATTCTGAAATCATGTGGCACATTTGTACATTTTCTACCTGGACAGCGTCACACATGATACAAAGCAAAGAAACATTATCAGACGTAAACCGGACTTCTTCACATAGTTTCTCTCTCCCAACTAGTTGTTAGGTGAGTGACTCTCCACACTTTCTCCTCATGGAAATCTGGGTACTATTGCTGGTTGATTCCTAGGAAAATACTTTATCTTCAAGCCATGTCATACTCAAAATCAACCTGTCCTCTTTAGAAGACAGGCTGTTGACTCTTGTTTTATTTTTCCAAGCCTTTCTTCTAAATTTTCCCCCTTTCTTTTCTTTCTCTTACTGGAGGGAAGGCATTGGCAGAGACGTGGTCTTTCTAATTTCTTTTCATTCCCTTATGTGCTGATGGCTGGCAGGACTAGAGATAGGGAATGACAGACTCTCCATAGTTTTCCTACTCACCTGGTATGACGATCTCCCCACCTGGTAGTTGGAAAGTCCTGTGAATTCTTAATTGACCTTGTACCTGTGTAAGACTCATTTACTTCCTTGTATGAACACTTTATTTTGATCAACCTGTATCAGTGTCAAATGGCTTAAGATTATCTTAGGGTGTGGATATCAGTAAGCAATAAAAATCGTACAATTACAATGCAAAATTTCAGTTTAATGATTAGATCAGAATAAAATGTTCTGGTATTGTATGAAACAGCATAGAGACTATAGTCAATCATAATGTATATTTTAAAATAGGTTAATGGATGTCAAATATTCTCACCACAAGGAAATGATACTGAAAGATATGTTAATTAATTTGATTTGATCATCCCACCATTCTTATATCTATCAAAACCACCCAATTGATACTGAAAGACACAAAAAAATTAAGTAGATTAATTTTAAGCAGTGAAATTGAAGATGCCATCAAAAGCTTACCAACAAAGAAAATCCCAGTATCAAATGAATTATTTGCCGAGTTCTGCTTTCCTTCACAAAAGAATTTACACCAATACTACTCAAATTATTACATGAAATAGAAAAGGAGGGAACACTTCTAAATTCATTCTATGAAGCTAGTATCACCCTGATACTAAAACCAGACAAAGACACATCATGGAAAGAAACCTTTGAACCAGTATTTCTCATGAACATAGATGCAAAAATTCCCAATAAAATTCTGGCAAATTGCACAGAAACACATATTGAAAAGATGGTACACCGTGATCAAGTGAGGTTCATTCCAGGGATACGAGATTGGTTGAACATATGGAAATCAATAAACATAATTTATCATATCAAGAGACTTGAACACAAGAACCATATGATAACAATAGATGCAGAAAAAAAAAACATTTTACAAGATTCAGCATCCATTCATGCTCAAAACATTAGAAAAACTAGGGATAGTAGAAATATATGTCAACATTGTAAAAGCTATATGTGCCAAACCCAAGGCCAATACCATTCTAAATGGAAAAAATTGGAAGTATTCACTATGAAAACTGCAACAAGACAAGGATGCCCTCTTTCACCACTTCTATTCAACATAGTCTTTGAAACACTAGCCAAAGCAATTAGACAAAAGAAAGGAATTAAAGGGATACAAATAAGAAAAGAAGAAATCAAACTGTCTCTGTTTGACAGACATGACAACATGATTCTGTATTTAGAAGACCCAACTACACAAGGAAGCTTCCTGAACTCACAAATGAATCCAGCAAAGTAGCATGATATACAATTAGCATCCATAAATATATTGCATTCTTATACATCAATGAAAAATAAACTGAAAGAAAAATCAGGAAAACTAATTCCTTTACAGTAGCCTCAAAAAAAAGTGGGAATTAATCTAACAAGAGAGGCAAAAAACCTATACAATGAATACTACAGAACACTAAAGAATGAAATTGTTACTATTTCTCTGTACTATAGTTTAAGGTCAGGAATAGTAATGCCACCAGCTTTACTCTTTTTGCTAAGGATTGCTTTGGCTATTCTGTGTCTCTTATTTTTCCAGATGTATTTCATGATTTTTTTTATTTCTATGAGGAATATCATTGGGATTTTGATTGGGGTTGCATTGAATTTGTATAATGCTTTTTGTAGTATGGTCATTTTTACAATATTGATTCTGCCTATATTGGTACCAAAAATAGACCTATAGACCAATGGTACAGGATAGAGGACACAGAGACTAACCAACATAATTACACTTATCTTATATTAGACAAGGGTGCCAAAAACATACATTGGAGAAAAGATAACCTCTCCAACAAATGGTGCTGGGAAAAATGGAAATCCTTATGCAACAAAATGAAATTAAACCCCTATCTCTCACCATGCACAAAATTCTACTCAAAGTGGATCAAGGACCTAGGAATTAAACCAGAGACCTTTTGCCTAATGGAAGAAAAAGTAGGCAAAAATCTCCATCATGTTGGATTAGACACAACTTCCTTAATAATTAAAACCAAGAATCAATAAATGGGATGGATTCAAACTAAAAAGCTTCTTCTTAGCAAAAGAAACAATCAGTGAAGTGAATAGAGAGCCTACAGAATGGGAGCAAATCTTTACCACAAGCACATCATAGAGAACTTATCTCTAGGTTATATGAAATACTCAAAAACCTTAACACCAAACAAATAAATAACCCCATCAATAAAATGTGCTAAGGAACTGAACAGACACCTCTCAGAAGAGGATATACAATCAATCAACAAACATATGAAAAAAATGTTCTACATCTCTAGCAATTAGAGAAGCGCAAATCAAAACTACTCTAAGATTTCATCTCACAACAGTCAGAATAGCAATCATTAAGAATACAAGCAAAAATAAATATTGGTGAGGATGTGGGGGGAAAGATATAATCATACATTTGCTGGTGGCACTGCAAATTGGTGCAGCCACTACGGAAAGCAATATGGAGATTCCTCAGAAAACTGAATGAAACCACCATTTGACCCAGCTATCCAACTCCTCAGTTTATACCCAAAGGACTTAAAAACACCATACTATAGTAACAAAGCCACATCAATGTTTATAACAGCACAATTCACAATAGGTAAATTGTGGAACCAACCTAGATACCCATCAGTAGATGAATGGATAAAGAAACTGTCAGATATATACAATGGAATATTGGCATTGAAACAGAATAAAATCATAGCATTTTCAGGTAAATGGATGGAGTTGGAGAATATTATGCTAAGTGAAGTAAGCCAATCACACACACATACACACAAAACAAATACCGAATGTTTTCTCTGATATTAGGATGCTGATTCATAATGGGGATTGAGGGTTGGGGAGCATTGGAGGAATGGAAGAACTTTAGGACAAAAGGAAGAGAGGGGAAAGGAGAGGACAGGGGTATAGAAAAGACTGTGGAATAGGATGGATATCATTACCCTGAGTACATGTATAAAGACACGAATGTTGTGACTCTATTTTGTGTACAACAGAGACATGAAAAATTGTGCTTTATATGTGTACTATGAATTGAAATGCATTCTGCTGTAGTATATAACAAATTAGAATAAATAAATAAATAAATAAATAAATAAATAAATAAGTGTCAAGGAGCTGGGAACAGGATAGCACAAGCCTATAATTCCAAGGACTAGAGAAACTGAGGCAGGAGGATCACAAATTTGAGGCCAGTCTCAGCAACTTAGAAAAGCCTTCAGCAACTTAGCAAGACCCTTTCTCAAATTAGTAAAAAGAACTAGTTGTAGCTCAGTGGTAAAGCACTCCTAGGTTATAATAATAATAATAATAATGGAATAATTTCAAGGAAAAAATGAAATTAAATAAGACCTTACAAAATGAAAAGACCTCCTATGTTTCTTGGATATGAAGAATTAATACTGTCAAAATAGCCGTGCTACAAAAACACTATAAAGATTTAATGCAATTCCCATTAAATTCCAATGATGTTCTTCATTGGGGAAAGCACACATGAAATTCATTTGGAAAAATAAGAGACCCATAATAGCCAAAGCAATCTACAGTGAGAAATATGAAGCTGAAGGCATCACAGAATCAGAACTTAAATTATACTATGGAGCTATGCTAACAAAAATGGCATGGTATTGACACAAAAATAGAATTGAAGACCAGTGGAACAGAACAGAAGACACAGAGACATACCCACATATGTACAGTTACATCATATTGAACAGATGTGCTCTAAACATACATTGGAGAAAAGATAGTCTCTTTAACAAATGGTGCTGGGAAAACTGGATATCCATTTGTAGTAGATTGAATTTGAACCCCCATATCTCACTCTGCAGAAAAGTCAACTCAGAGTGAATCAAGGACCTGGGCATTGGACCAGAGACCTTGAGCATGCCAGAAGAAAAAGCAGGCTCAACTCTCCATCATATTGGCTCAGGAACAGGTTTCCTCAATAAGACTCCTATAGCACAGGAAATAAAATCAAGAATCAGTAAATGGGATGGCACTCACCATGTATACATCTATCAAAACATCACATGACATGCACAATATATACCATTATTTCAAAATTAAAAGAATGCTTTTCAACAGAGTAGTACAATTAAAAGTTGATATAATTTCTCAAGCTTAGCTAACTGAATATTTGTCTGAAATTATCTCAGATTCCTGCTCCTCTCCCCATATGAGAGAACTTGGGAATGTAAATTGTAGTTCCAAGACAAGTGCTTGAGGTCCTAGGGTAAACGTACTCTCATTGGTTCTGCTTTGTGGGCAGAATGTCCTCTGAAAACCTGGAGTAAGACTCCAGGTTTTCAGAGGAGAGTGATAGCACTCTTTCCTTTATCTTCTCAAGGAGAGAGCAGGGAAACCAGGAAACCAGAGGAAGTGGTGCCAGTGAAAATGTGCAGAGAGCAGGTGGGCGGCTGAGAGAGTGCTATCAGCCTGGACAGGATCCCTATTCAGTGGGGAAGGCATGTTTGCTCTGTGGGGTAGAGAAATGGGGTGTGGCTCATTTTTCTGCTTAGGAGGAGGGTCTACACATCATGTTCTTCCCTCTGGTACCTCCTGAAAGAAAAGTGCCGCAGGACTGATCACACCTGGTAGAAAAAGCCAGATTATTGTCAGGAGCCTGACAAGGCTGCTCTGCACAAAGAGTGGGACAGCAGCAGCAAGCAAGGGAGAGCATCAGCAACTCCCCTTTGAATGTTACCTTTTATGGGCTAGAATTGTGGCCCCGCTAGGGGAGGGTTTAGTCTTGATTGACATACTAAGCATCCCCTGATCTTGTATAAGGCACGTTTTTTGCTTGGGAACTGAGGCAGGCAGTTTTCCTATCTCTCAGAGAGGCAACAGGGAAACTGGCATGTCCCTTTATCTTCTCAAGGAGAGAGCAGGGAGACCAGTAAGTCCCCATCTCAGAGGCCCATAAGTTGTCCCCTATCTCTCAATGAGAGGACTGGGAGACACCTGCAGGTCTCCAGGCTGGTAGGTTTTATCTCAGGCTAGTTTCAATTTCTTGAGAATAAGAACAGTATTCATAAAGTGGGGGTGGGGAAAGGAAGATGGCTGCAATTATGCTAATACCTTCCTTTGGGTCATGCAACTCTTGCTTCAGCCCTGATATATGTATCTCCAACTACTTCTCTCTAAACCTGGATACCTCGAACTTGTGCCAATTCCTAAGATTTGGTTTGGAAATTTATAAGTCACATGTTTATCAAACTTCCCTGGTACAGTTTTCCCTAAGTTATCTGGGTGAAAGACAAAGTTATTTATTTATGCTTTCAATGTTCAAATTGTCACCTAGAACTACTTTTGAAAATCCAGTACAAATATGCATTAATGTCATGTCAGTGTGAAATTGTCTTTCAAGTTTTGAATGCTTCCTGTCACTTTCTATGCTTAACCTGAGGAGGACTAGTAACAAGCAATCCATAGACTGGCACTGGTCTGTGGATTAATTTAGATAAGAATGGTGTAGAGAAATGTGAAAAGGGGAGGAAACTTAGATGTTGTAGATGAAAGAAAATAGAAAAAAAAAGAGTGTTGGAAAACACACTAGTGTAGGAGATTACAATGGAAGTCCTCAGTGGGAAGCTTGATCAACCAGGGCAGGTCTCATCTGATATCCCTTTATTTTTGGTGCACCAGTAGCAGCCAAAGTTCATAGTTTACATTATTATTCACTTTTGATATTGCATATTCCATGGGTAGGGACAGATATATAATGACGTCTATCCACCATTATAGTATGATAGAGTGTAATTTCATTGCCCTCAAGATTTTCTATGCCTGCCTAGTTGTCCCTCCCTTCCATTTGACCTCTGGTAATAAGTGATCTTATTTTCCCCATAGTTTGCCTTTTCCATAATGTCACATCTTGAAATAATATATTATATAGGCTTTTCAGATTGGCTTCTTTCATTTGGTAACATACATTTAAGTTTCTTGATATTTTTTCATGCCTTGGGAGCTGATTACTTTTTAGCAGTGAATGATATTTTACCCTATGAATGTTCTGGCTTGTTTTTACTTTTTCAAAAGCTGAGGTAGTTATGCACTTTATTTACTTTTATTAACATGCAATAGTTGTGCAAACAGCACAAACTAATGGGTTTCACTGTGATGCTTATATACATGCTATATTGTGCATTGGTCATGTCCACTCTCCCTTCTACTCCATCTTATTCCCTCCACTCCTCCTCCTTCTGCAGCTGCTTTGCCATGTTATAATACTACCCTTTCTACTTTCAGGTCTTTTTTATTCTTTTAGTTTTCACCTAGGGGAAAAATCATGTGATACTTGTCTTTCTGTTTGCAAGTTATTTTGCATAACATGATAACTTCCAGTTCCACCAATATTCCTGCAAATGGCATCAGGTTATTCATTATTCTAGTTTTTTCCCCATATGTAACACATTTTAAAACATACTTTCATTTGTTGACTGGCATCTCAACTGATTCTATATATTGATTATCATGAAAAATGCCACAATAAACATGGGTATGCAGGTATGTTTTGTATGCTGGCTGCATTTTTTTTTTTTTTTGGATATTCCCAGTAGTGTTATAGCTGGATCAGATATTAGTCCCATTTTCATCCATACTGTTTTGCATACTAATTACCAATCCTACCAATAGTGTGTGTGGTTCCCTTACTTCACATCCTCTCTTGCATTTTGTTGGGGATGCAAATCAAGTCAAGATGGCGCCTGGCAGTTTGCCAGGAGGAGTGGTTTGTGAAGCAATGCCACCAAGCCATTAAGATGATGAGGATTCCTTATTGGCTGACTACTGTATCTAGATGATGCTAATTGAGACAAGCTGTGTGTAATCAGTAAGGTATATATACCTCTGCTGTACCGCAATAAAGCGGCTCCTGCTACCTTGGGTGCCCACTACTTTGAATTCTCCCTCAGTTCCCGCTGAGTTCACTCGCAATAAAGGTTCCCGTTTCAACCTTCACAAGTTGCTTGTCATCTCCCTGTTACTTTGCCCAGCCGGACTGTGGCAACATTTTTTATTTTTTTCTTTGATCTTAGCCATTCTAATTGGGATGAGATAGAATCTCAACATAGATTTGATTTGCTTTCTCCTGATGGTTAAACATGTTGAATATTATTTCCTGTATTTATTGGTCATTTGTACTTCTTCTTTTAAGAAGTGTTTATTCAGGGTTTTTTTGGCCTATGTTTTGATTCATTACTTGATTTTTCTGTTAAAATTTTGGATTTATTTTTATATTCTTGTTATCAATCTTCTGTTAGTTGTATAGGTCGGAAAATGTTTTCTCCAAATCTTTTTTTTTTTATTGTTGGCTGTTCAAAACATTACATAGTTCTTGATATATCATATTTCACAATTTAATTCAAGTGGGTTATGAGCTCCCATTTTTACCCCATATACAGATTGCAGAATCACATCAGTTACACATCCATTGATTTACATATTGCCATACTAGTGTCTGTTGTATTCTGCTGCCTTTCCTATCCTCTACTATCCCCCCTCCCCTCCCCTCCCCTCTTCTCTCTCTGCTCCCTCTACTGACATTCGTTTGTCCCCCTTATATTATTTTTCCCCTTCCCCTCACTTCCTCTTGTATGTACTTTTGTATAACTCTGAGGGTCTCCTTCCATTTCCATGCATTTTCCCTTCTCTCTCCCTTTCCCTCCCACCTCTCATCCCTGTTTAATGTTAATCTTCTTCTCATGCTCTTCGACCCTACTCTGTTCTTAGTTACTCTCCTTATATCAAAGAAGACATTTGGCATTTGTTTTTTAGGGATTGGCTAGCTTCACTTAGCATAATCTGCTCTAATGCCATCCATTTCCCTGTAAATTCTATGATTTTGTCATTTTTTAATGCAGAGTAATACTCCATTGTGTATAAATGCCACATTTTTTTATCCATTCGTCTATTGAAGGGCATCTAGGTTGGTTCCACAGTCTAGCTATTGTGAATTGTGCTGCTATGAACATCGATGTAGCAGTGTCCCTGTAGCATGCTCTTTTTAGGTCTTTAGGGAATAGACCGAGAAGGGGAATAGCTGGGTCAAATGGTGGCTCCATTCCCAGCTTTCCAAGAAATCTCCATACTGCTTTCCAAATTGACTGCACCAATTTGCAGTCCCACCAGCAATGTACAAGTGTACCCTTTTCCCCACATCCTCGCCAGCACTTGTTGTTTGACTTCATAATGGCTGCCAATCTAACTGGAGTGAGATGGTATCTTAGGGTGGTTTTGATTTGCATTTCTCTGACTGCTAGAGATGGTGAGCATTTTTTCATGTACTTGTTGATTGATTGTATGTCCTCCTCTGAGAAGTGTCTGTTCAGGTCCTTGGCCCATTTGTTGATTGGGTTGTTTGTTCTCTTGTTGTCTAATTTTTTGAGTTCTTTGTATACTCTGGATATTAGGGCTCTATTGAGACACTGTTCAGTAGTATGTTGTTTAATCTGTGAATCTGTAATTTATGCTGTCTCTTATCATTGATTTCTAGTTTCATTGCAATCTGATCTGATAAAATGCAAGAAATTGTTTTCTGTGTTGTAGATTTGTGATGACTAGCTTTGAGAGCTAATGTATAATCTAGCTTGAAAAAATTCCTTGTACTGATGAAAAGAATGTGTATTTTGCAGCAGTTGGATGGAGTATTGTGTAGCTATCCCTTAAGTCCATTAGATTTGTTGTGTAATTTAGCATTGTTGTTTTTGTTGAACTTTTGTGTGGTTATGTAGATGAAAGTAGCATATTGGTCACTCAGTATTATTGTATTAGGACTTGTTATCTTATGTTTAGTAGTGTTTGTTTTATAAAATTGGTGGCTCTGACATTCTGTGCATGTATATTCAATATCATTATATTTTCTCAATATATTGTTTCCTTGATTAGTATATAGTGAGCCTAATTTTATCTTCTGACTTTGTCTTGAAGTCTATTTTTTTAGGTTTAAGTATGCTAGTCCAGATTGTATTTGGATTTCATTTGCTTGTAAATTCATTTTCTGTCTTTTCATTTTAATTTTAAAGAGCATTATAGGTATACAGATTAGTCGGGTTCACTCTGAGAAAATTGTACATGCAAAGAATTTAATTCAGTTTATATTTCTCATAGAATCCCATCTATTCTCCTTCTACTCGCTTCTGATCTTCCTTTTACTCATCTATTCATTTTTTTTAGCTTTTTTCTACTTATACATAAAGGTGAGATATTCTGTGATACACTTATATATGCACATAGCATGATTTTAAAAATTAATTCCACATTTCCTTCCCTTTACCATCCCTCTTACCCCCTCTCAACCTTTGTCTAATACACTGGATTTCATGAAGGATGAGAGAGAGGTATTTAGTTTTATTCTTTTTTTAAAAAAAAAAAATATTTATTTAGTTGTAGATGAACACACAGTATCTTTATTTATTTTTATGTGGTGCTGAGGATTGAACCCAGTGTCTCACACATGTGAGGCAAGCACTGTATCACTGAGCTACAGCCTCAGCCCCTTTAGTTTCATTCTTCCGCATAAGTGGATGTCCAGTTTCCTTAGCACCATTTGTCAAAAAGACTGTCTTTTCTCCAAAATACATATTTGGCACCTGTGTTAAGTAAGTATGTGGGTTTGTCTCTGTGTTTTCTATTCTATTTCATTAGACTTCATGTCTGTGTGGCACAAATGCCATGCTGTTTTTGTTAGCCCAGCTCTATAATTTCAGATCAAGTGTTGTGATGCTTCCTGCATTGATTTTCTTACTCAATATTGCTTTGGATATGCTAGATCTCTTACTCTGATACTTGAGTTTTAGGACTGTTTTCCCCCTGCAATTCTGTTAAGAATGTCATTGGTATTTTGATGGAGATTGTTTTGAGTCTGTATATTGCTTTTGGTAGTTTGGTCATTTTGACAATATTAATTCTGCCTATCCAAAATCATGGATGTCTTTTAAGGTCTTCTTTAGTTACTTTCATCTATAATTTTTATTGTAGAGCTCTTTCATTTCCTTGGGTAGATTAATTGCTAAGTATTTTATGTTTTTGAGGTTGTTGTGAATGGAACTGTTTCCCTGATTTCAACCTCAGCTGAATCATTCTTGAAGTATAGGAAAGCTATTGATTTATGAGTTTCAATCTTCAGCAGTTCCCGGCTACTGAAGTAGAACAAAAGAGGCTGGACACCTGAGGAATTTTCAGGAAGTAGGTTTATTGACTGCAGGGTTCAGAGAGGGCTATCACCTAAAATTCTCTGAACAAAGATTTTGAAATTCTTTGAACTTTAGATCCAGTTGGTGGGGCAGGGGTCCTTGGAGAATGACAAGTACATTGTGTTCCATCCTCAAGACCAAACACATCTTTCAAAAGGTTTTGCCAAGAAAAGAGAAATAATATCTTTTTGTACAACAAGCTTGCAGACTAACTCTATCACACCTTTTGTGTGCAAACCTGGCATTTACAAGAAATAGGAAGCTTCAAACCACAAGACACCCTGCTGATCTGACAAGAGAAGAAACTTAATTATGGCAAGGGTCTTTTGGGTCAGGGTCTTAATAAACAATAATAAATACTATAAATGACACAATTAGGTTTAGACACTCAGGCAAATTCAACAATGTAAAAAATCAGGTCAACTATTTAGTCAAATTTAAAGTAAAAGGGAATTAATAGACAAAATAGGTAGAAGCCAGACAGATTACTTCTAAAATCCTTCTATGAAAAGGACCAGCATGAAGCTTTGAGACTGCATTTGGGGTAGGCTGAAAAACGGTTCCCCAAGGCTGTCCACATTATCTTCTTCAAAACTTGGGAGTTGTACCCTAGTATGGAAAAAGGAAGTTTTCAGAAGTTAATATCCTGGGAAAATATATATATATATATATATATATATATATATATATATATATATATGACTTTTACAACTCAACATCAACAAAAATCTATGAAAAAAGAGACAAAGGACTGTAATAGACATCCCTCAATGATATCCAAAGGATGAAGAATCATATGAAAATATTCTCCACATTGCTAATCATTAGAGAAACAAATCAAAACAGCGAGATATCAACTCATACCCATTAGCTACTACAAGAAAAAAAAATTAAACAAAGAATGTAACAGGTGCTAGTGAATGTGTGGAGACATTAGAACATTTAAGTGCTAATACTTGGAAGGTAAAACGATGTAACTGTATGGAAAATAATATGCAGATGCCTCAAAAAATTAAAAATAGAACTATCATATATGAGCCAGAAATCCCACTTGTAAGTATATATCCAGAAAAATCAAGGTGGAGTCTGGAAAAAATACTTTCAACCAATGTTCATAGCAGTATTATTCTCAATATCCAAGACACAGAATTAACTTAAGCATTTATTGATGGATGGATAAATAAAGAAAATGTGATATCACATTTTCTTTATTTTATATATATATATATATATATATATATATATATATATATATATATATATATATATATATATATTATATGTGTGTGTGTACACATACACACACACACACACACTGGTATATTATTCATCCTTAAAAAGAAAGTAAATCCAGTCTCATGGTACAATATGAATGAACCTTGAGGCTTATCTAAGTACAATAAACCCATAACAAAAGATAACTAGTTTATGATTTTACTTACAAAACATTTCTAAAGTAGTTAAATTCTTTGCAGGAGTAAGTAGGATAGTGGTTTTCAGGGACTGTCAGAAGGTAGGGTTAAACTCTGTTTAATGGTTACAGAGTTTTAAATTGGCAAGATGAAAAAGTTCATGAGATTCATGTCACAGCAATGTGAACATACTTGACACTACTGAACTTTACACTTAAAATGGTTAAGATGGTAAATTTTATGTTATGCATTTTTAACAATAATTCTTTAAAAGGAACACTGCAGCTACGATTAAGTTAAGGATCTTGAAATAGGAGAGCATCCTGGATTTTCTGAGTGCAGTCAACTTGAATCACAACAATTCTAACTACAGAGGCACAGGAGACCATAATTAGTAGTAGGAGATGTGACAACAGAAGCAAAATATTGGAATAAAATGGACATAGCTAAAGAATGCATATGGCTTCTAGAAGCCAGAAGAAGGGATTATTTCCTGAAATCTCCAGAATAAACCAACTCTGTTGATACTTTAACTTAAGCCCCTTAAGTCTCATTTAGAATATTTCACTTCCAGGAGTCAGAATTTCAGAATAAAGAGGTAAATGTATCTTGCTTTCAGCAGTATGTTTGTGATAATTTGTTAGCAACAGAAAACCAATGTTGTGTTTAAAAGTTCTGTGGAAAAGTAGTGATGGGCCTTTGTGGTGAATACTTGGTGGCTCTAGTTTAGAGAAGGTAGACCAAATATTCTTTGATGTATAATGGAAAAGAGCCAGTTGAAAGTAAGTTATTAATGACTTCCTCTTTGTTGCCCAGAGGAATAAAGGTTGGGTTAGAAAATGGTGGATTACTCCACTCCTTGTTACCTACAGACCTCTGCAACATATTAGGATTTCCAAATATCATAACAAACATCTAAAACCACCATGCTCTTATAGAAAGACATAAAACTCCTCCCTTTCCATAAATATAATCACCTAGACTGCTTGAAATATGATTTAATTGTGCTAATTCAAGCAGAATTATTTTATGTGACTATCATGTGACCATATTTATACTAATAGTCTGAAAGTTATGACAGCTGTGCACTGCCTTCCATCAATTGATAAATAAACCCAGAGGGAAAAATATGTTAACTCAAATAGTTTGTTATTAGTCTGTGTTAAATTTCAATAGGAACAATTCAACTGTCTATTTACATAGACCTTGACATGCTTCACTACTTTGCTGAATTAATTTATTGGGTCTAGAAGTCTTCTGGTGGGTTTCTTTCCATTTTTATAGATATAGGATTATGTCATCAGCAAAAAAAAATATGATTGATTTATTTTCCTATTTGTATTCCATTAATTTTCTTTACTTGCCTGATTGCTCTGGCTAATGTTTTGAGAAGTGTGTTGAACAGAAATGGTAAGAGTGGACATCTTGTCTTGGTCCTGATTGTAGAGGACATGCTTTCAGTTTTTCTTCATTCAGAATAATGTTGGCTTTTGGTTTGTCATGGATAGCCTTTATAATGTTGAGGTAAGCCCTTTGATCCCTAGCTTCTCCAGCATTTTTAACGTCAATGGGTGCTGAATTTTATCAAATGCTTTTTATCAAATAGATGTAGAAAAGTTTGCATCTATTGAGATGTTCATGTGATTCTCTTGTGTTTAATTCTGTTTAGGTGGTGCTTTACATTTATTGATTTGTTTAGGTTGAAACAAGTTCACATACCTGAAATGAACCCCACTTGATGATGGTGTATTATCTTCTTGATGTGTTTCTCAATGTGGTTTGCTAAGGTCTTTGTTAAGGATTTTTTTTTTTAATCTACGTTCATCAGTGATACTGGTCTGTAATTTTCTTTCCTTGATGAGTCTTTGGTTTTGGTATCAGGGGTATACTGGCTTCATAGAATGTATTTGGGATTCTTCTATCACTTTCAATTTTATGGTATAATTTGAGAAATACTGGTGTTGTCTGTTCTTTAAATGTCTGATAGAACTCTGCTCAGAACCCACTGGGTCCTGAACTTTTCTTTGTTGGAAAACTTTTGCTTGTTTCATGATTTGATATTGGTCTGTTTAATTTTCTCTACTGGTTTCAACCTGGGTAGGTCCTATGTATCTAGAAATTTATCAGTGTCTTCTAGATTTTCAAGTTTATTGGGGTATAAATTTTCAAAATAATTTCTAATAATCCTCTAGATGTCAGAATGTTCTGTGGTGATATCATCTTTTTCATCTCTACTTTGGTATATTTGGGTTTTCTTTCCTTCTTTTTGTTAGTTTGGTTAAAGATCCATCAATCTTTTTTATATATTTGCAGAACCAACTCTTTGTTGTATTGATCCTGTGTATTGTCTTTATTTTCAATTTTATTAATTTCATCTCTGATCTCATTTTTTTGTCTTCTACTGATTGTGGAATTAACTTGTTCTTGTTTTTCTAAGACTTCTATGTTGAGTATAATCTTACTTTTTAGGATCTCAATTTTTTAAAATGGAAGCACTCAATGCTGTAAGTTTTCCTAGTAGAACTGCTTTCATGATGTCCTAGAGATTTGGATGTGTTGTGTATATTTTCTCATTAGTTTATAAAAATTTCTTAGTTTCTTACCTCATTTATTCTATGATACAGTCTTCATTTAAGATAATATTGTTCAATCTCCATGTAATGTGATTTGTCTTATATTTCTTGCTTTTGATTTTCTATTTTCATCCCATTATGATTAAATAGGATGTAAGTCATTATATTTTTTTATTAACTAGGACCCACATTATGACACAGAATATAACTACATAAAAAATAGACCTACAATATGGTCTATTTGGGAACATTCTATAAGCTTCTGAGAAGAGAGAAAATTAAACTTTTTGGCAAAATGTTCTGTAGATGTCTACTGGGCCCAGCTGATTTATAGTATTTTTTAGGTCAGAAATATCTTTATTGATTGTATGTTTTGAAGACTTATTGGTGATAAGGGTATGTTGAAATTCTCAGAATTATTATATGGACATGTATTGGGATTTAATATCAAGAAGTATTTTGAAAATATATTTAGGTACAACAATATTTGGGATACATATATTTATTATGTCATGTCTTCTTGTTAGATTGTTTCCTTTCCCAGTATGTAGTGGCCTTTTTTTCTCTTATTAATTTTTGCTCAAGTCTGTTTTGTCAAATATAAGAATAAAATACTCCTGCTTGTTTTCAGACTCACTTTGTAAGGAATATTTTCTATCTTTTTACATTCAGCATGTTGGTGTCTTTTTCTTTGTGATGAGTCTCTTTCAAACAGCATATATTTTGATCTTTTTTAAATTGATTCTGCCAATCTATCTTTTAATTGAGGAGTTGAGACCATTTGCATTCAGTGACATTATGGCTATGTGTTTGTTGTTTCCTTCTATTTTATTTGTTTATTTATTTTTGCTCTATTTAATTCTGTCTTAATTTTCATTTATTTGGTTTCTCTTCAAGTGCTTTTCATGTGTTCTGGAGTTTTGGGGTTTTTCCTTGTACAGTTTATCTATGAATTTTCTTTGTAGTGATGGCTTAATTATCATGAATTATTTTAGTTTATTCTTGGCATGGAAATTTTTTAATTCTCCACTGATTTTGAAAAATCTTTTTGTCTGTATGTAGCAAACTTAGCTGGTAATTGTTTTCTTTTAGAGGTTGAGATATCTCATTCCAGGCCCTCTTTGATTTTATGGTCAAAATTTAGAAGTCAAAGGTGAGCTTTATTGGTTTATCTCTAAATGTGACCTGATGTTTTTCTCTCATAGTTTTTAGTATTTTCCCTTATTTTCTATGTTAAGCATTTTGATTATAGTGTGTCTCAAAAGGCTGTGTTCTGATTTTGTCTATTTGGGGTCCTTTGTGCATCTTGTACGTTGGATGTCTATGTCATTTTTAATATGGGAAAAGTTTTCTGTTACAAATATCATTGAAAATGTTCTTAATGCCTTTATACTATATTTCCATGATCTTTTTCCATCCCAGTGACTCTCAGTTTTGTTGTCTTGATGCTGTCCCAGCATTCTTGTATATTCTGATCATGGGCTTTCATTATTTTTCCTTTATTATGCACTGATAATTTAGGTTCTTACATCCTATTTTCTAGACATGAAGTTCTATTTTCTATGTAATCTCACCTGTTGGAGATGCTTTAAAATGAATTTTTAATTTGAATAATTGTGTCTTTAAATACAATCTAAATATATATATATATATATATATATATATATATATATATACACACATAAAGAATATATATGTATATATCTGGAAACATTAAAATTTAAAAAACTTAATAGCAAACAAAAATGGGACTAATGTTATAATGAAATGTATAAGAATATTAAGAATGATACAATTATTTTAATGTATTTTTTATTTTGTTCTCCTCAAAAGTCCCCAGATGAGGTATTTTTATTGGCGAATGCATGCAGTCTTTCTGCAAGGAGAAGACAGTCCATGGAACCAGCACTGAGATAGACTAGATGTTGGAATGTTAGAAATGTTTGATGTTAGAAACAAGGCAAGGAAAATATACTGTAATCAGTGGAAACATAAGAAATCTCAACCAGACAAAAAATACCTATTTAAAAAAAACCAAATAAATTTTACAACAGAACCAAATAACATCTAAAGTTCAAGTATAAGTTTTAGGTCTCTCTCTTAACTACTTTCATGCTTCTCAGTGTTTACTTATTAGGCCAAGTTGCTGTTTATCAATTGTGTTCAGACGTTATATATTTACAGATTTAAGGTCTGTTTGACAAGTAACTTAAGATGTTACTGTATTAGTCCTTCTCTTCCACAAATTCTAGGAGTTAAGTTGCCAGGAAAATACATATTATTCGAAGACGGCTTTGAGGAAGATAGACAAAATTTTTTTGTTTCAAATCATCATCTTAGGAACAATAAATGACCAGGAAAACTTAAAAGGCAACAAAGAGGGACACAAAGTAGGAAATATGAACATGTAGATTTGGTAAAGATTTGTTAGTCTGGGCTTGTTTGGCATCCTTGCGGGAGGAGGACAGCCCTTCACCTGTACTCTCAGTATGCAGTTGTTATTTTCATTATGAGGAAGTTTAGAAGTTTAAACAACTTTGAGCATTAGTTCTTAGTCTGAGGAAGTTCCCTTAAACTTCAGTCTGTTTGTATTAGCCATTTTTGTTGGCTTCTTCCAAATGTGTGATGATTATATGTTCATAGATTATTCCTTATGTAGCATTCCATTTTGTTGTTATTTATGTCTTTTTCTTAAATTCTATTTTCTTTTTTTAAAAAAAATGTAAGATTTTAAGCTAAACTTCAATAGAATAAAATGTTGAAGGGACTTGAAAGAAGAAACATGGCCAGAATATTTATAATAAGACATATTGACCTTTAATTATCAAAATCACAGACAACTTCTTATAAACATAGTAGAACTTGGACTATCACCCAAATCAGTCACCTTATATTAGAGAAAACATTCACCATTTTTTTTTGGACTGCTAACTTCACTTAGCATTATCTTCTCCAATTGCATCCATTTACCTGCAAATGCCATGATTGTATTCTCTTTTATTGCTGAGTAATATTCTATTGCATATATATGCCACATTTTAAAAATCCATTCATCTATTTAAGGGCATCTAAGTTGGTTCCACAGTTTAGCTATTGTGAATTGTGCTGCTATACACATTGATGTGGCTGTGTCCCTGTTATATGCTGTTTCTAAGTCCTTTGGGTATAGACCAAGGAGTGGGATAGCTCAAATAGTGGTTCCATTCCAAGTTTTCCAAGGTGTCTCCATACCACTTACATTGGCTGCACCAATTTGCAGTCCCACCAGCAATGTATGAGTGTGCCTTTTTCCCCACATCCTCGCCAACACTTATTATTGTTTGTCTTCATAATAGCTGCTATTCTGACTGGAGTGAGATGGTATCTTAGAGTCATTTTGATTTGCATTTCTCTAATTGATAGACATGCTGAGCATTTTTTTTCATATATTTGTTGATTGATTGAATATCCTCTTCTGAGAAGTGTCTATTCATGTCCTTGGCTCATTTATTGATTGGGTAATTTGTTTTATGGTTAGATTTTTGAGTTCTTTATATACCCTACAGATTAGTGCTTGATCTGATGTGTGAGGGGTAAAGATTTGCTCTCAAGATTTAGGCTCTCTAATCACCTCACAGATTGTTTCTTTTGCTGAGAAGATACTTTTTAGTTTGAGGCCATTTTATTTATTGATTCTTGGTTTTAATTCTTGCACTATAGGAGTCTTATTAAGGAAGTTGTGGCCTAATGATGAAGATTAGGGCCTACTTTTTTGTCCATTAGATGCAGAGTCTCTGGTTGAATTCCTAAGTCCTTGATCCATTTTGAGTTGAGTTTTGTTCATGGTGAGAGATAGGGATTTAATTTCATTTTGTTGCATGTGGATTTCCAGTTTTCCCAGCACCATTTGTTGAAGAGGCTATCTTTTCTCCAATGCATTTCCTTGGCACCTTTGTCTAATATAAGATAATTGTAATTATGTGAGTTAGTTTCTGTGTCCTAGATTCTGTACCAATGGTCTACCAGTCTGTTTTGATGTCAATACCATGCCGTTGTTGTTACTATTGCTCTGTAGTATAGTTTAAGGTCTGGAGTAGTGATGCCACTTGCTTCACTCTTCCTGCTAAGGATTGCTTTAGCTATTCTGGGTATCTTATTTTTCCAGATGAATTTCGTGATTGCTTTTTCTATTTCTATGAGAAATACCATTGGGATTTTGATCAGAATTGCATTAAATCTGTATAGTGCTTTGGTAGTATGGTCATTTTGATGACATTTCATACATTTCTGTCTATCCAAGAGCAAGGTAGATCTTTCCATCTTCTAAGGTCTTCTTTGATTTCTTTCTTTAGGGTTCTGTAGTTTTCATTGTATAGATCTTTCACTTCTCTTGTTGATTTCCAAGTATTTTATTTTATTTTAATTTTTTTGAGGCTATTGTATATGGGATAGTTTTCGTCATTTTCCTCTCAGTGGATTTGTCATTGATATACAGATTTATGGGTGTTGATTTTGTATAACCTGCTGCTTTGCTGAATTCATTTGCTAGTTCTAGAAGTTTTCTGGTGGAACATTTAGTGTCTTCTAGGAATAGAATCATTTCATCAACAAATAGTGCTAATTTAAGTTCTTCTTTTTCTGTACATATCCCTTTAATTTATTCCATCTCTTTAATTGCTGTGGCCAGTGTTTAAAGAACTATGTTAAATAGAAGTGGTGAAAGAAGGTATCCATGTCTTGTTCCAGTTTTTAGAGGGAATGCCTTTGATTTTTCTCCATTTAGACTGATCAACATCTGGCCTGAAGCTTAGCATAGATAGCCTTTATGATGTTGAGATATGTTCCTGTTATCCCTAGTTTTTCTAGGGTTTTGACCATAAGGGGGTGCTGTGTTTTGTCAAATGCTTTTTCTGCATCTATTGAGATGATCATATGATTCTTATCTTTGAGTCTATTGATGTAATTAATCACATTATTGATTTCCATATGTTGAAACAACCTTGCATCCCAGCAATGAATCCCAGTTATCATGGTGCACAATCTTTTGGATATGTTTTTGTATTCTATTTGCCAGAATTTTATTGAGAATTTTTTCACCTATGTTCATTGGAGATATTGGTCTGAAGTTTTATTTCTTTGATGTGTCTTTGCCTCATTTTGGAATCAGGGTGATATTTGCCTCATAGAATGAGTTTGGAAGTGCTGCCTCTTTGTATTTCCTGAAATAAATTGAAGAGTATTGGTATTAGTTCTTCTTTAAATGACTCATAGATCTCAGCTGTATATCTGTCTGGTCCTGAGATTTTCTTGGTTTGTAGGCTTCTGATGGCATCTTCTATTTCATCACTTGATATTGGTCTGTTTAAATTGTGTATATCTTCCTGATTCAATCTAGGCAAGTCATATGACTTCACAAATTTGTTGATGTCATCAATATCATCTGTTTTATTGAAGTATAAGTTTTCAAAATAATTTGTAATTATGCTCTGTATTTATGTAGTGTCTATGGTGATATTACCCTTTTCATCGTGTATGCTGATAATTTGAATTCTCTCTCCTTCTCTTTGTTAGCATAGCTAAGGGCCTGTCTATTTTATTTATTTATTCAAAGAACCAATTGTTTGTTTTGTCATTTTTTTCAGTTGTTTCTTTTGTTTTGATTTCATCTCTAATTTTAATTATTTCTTGCCTTCTTCTTCTTTTGTTATTGATTTGTTCTTTTTTTTTCCTAGGGCTTTGAGATGTAAAGTGAGGTCATGTATTTGTTGACTCTTTCTTCTTCTAAGGAATGAACTTCATGTAATGAACTTCCCTCTTAGAACTGCTTTCATAGTGTCCAGAAATTTTGATATGTTGTTTGTATGTTCTCATTTACATTTAATAATTTTTAAATCTCCTCTTTCATGTCTTCTACAACCCATTGTTCATTCAATAGCATATTGTTTAGTCTCCATGTGTTGGAGTAATTTTTATTTTTTAGGTTGTCATTGATTTCCAATTTCATTTTATTATGATCTGATAAAATGCATGGTAGTATCTCTATTTTTTTGTATTTGCTAAAAGTTGCTTTGTGGCATAGTATAGAATCTATTTTAGAGAAGGATCCATGTGCTGCTGAGAAGAAAGTGTATCTGCTTGATGCAGGTTGAATTATTCTGTATATTTCAGTTAAGTCTAAGTTATTGTGTTATAGTTAAAGCTTTGTCCCAGGGTTTCATGAACTGACTTCCAGACCACTCACGTATAATCGAATGAAGCCTTTATTGAAGCACACTTGTGGCGGCTGACCAGAACACAAAGCTGTTCCCCTGATCAGCCCCGAACAATTGCAAGGGCATTCCTTATAAGCCTGAAAAACGCAAAAGGGATGTTCAGGGGGTCTAGCCAATGCAAGCAAGCCAGGTTACAGAAGCAGGACAGTGCACTCAAGTGGAGGGAAGCCTAACCAATCACAGGTAGCCCAGTCACCCCAGTTTCAGAAACAGAGCCCCGTTACCCTAGCTACAGAAACAATACCCCATTAGGTAGTTCCGTGTTCTTAAAGGTTTCTATAGCAAAAGGAAAAGAACATCTTGCTCCAGTCATGACTCTTCTACTTGGCATGGTTGTTTTACAGGATGAAGTCATAAAACAAAATGGAGTCACATTTGCTCCTACTATCACAATTGATTGTACTATTGAATTTCATAGTTTCTTTATTCAACTTTTGTTTGAAGGATCTATCCAGTGGTGAGAAAGGTGTGTTAAAGTCACCCAAGATTATTGTGTTGTGGTCAATTTGACTCTTGAACTTTAGAAGAGTTTATTTGATGAACATAGCTGCACCATTGTTTGGGGCATATATATTTATGATTGTTATGTCTTGTTGGTGTATGAGTCCCTTGAGAAGTATGTAATGTCCATCTTTATCCCTTTTGATTAATTTTATCTTGAAGTCTACTTTATATAATACGACTATGGAAACCCCGGCTTGCTAAGTGAGTGGTATAATTTTTTGCAACCTTTCACCTTGAGTCTGTGCATTTTTTTCTATTAGATGAGTCTCCTGTAGGCTGCATATTGTTGGGTCTTTTTTAAAATCCAATCTGCTAGCCTATGTCTTTTGATTGGTGAGTTTAAGCCATTAACATTCAAGGTTATTATTGAGACATGGTTCATATTCCCAGCCACAAATATTTATTTTTGTTATTTAACTTGACTTGGTTTTCTTTTTCAATTAGTTTTTCTTTTGGGGTATTATCTTCCTCTGCTGGTTTTCATTGTTTTTTGTTTCCTCTTCATGAGATATTTTTCCAAGGATGTTTTGTAGTGCTGGTTTTCTAGCTATAAATTCTTTTAACTTTTGTTTATCATGGAAGGTTTTATTTCACCTTCAAATCTAAAGCTTAATTTTTCTGGATACAAGATTATTGGTTGGCACTCCAGAGCTTGATGTATGTTGTTTCAGGGTCTGTTTTGAAAAATCTGCCATTATTTTAATTGGTTTTCCCTATATGTAATCTGATTCCTTTCTCTTGTGGCTTTTAAAATTCTTTCCATATTCTTTATGTTGGGCATGTTCATTATAATATGCGTTGGTGTGGATCTATTGTGATTTTGTATATTTGGCTTTGTGTAGGCTTTTTGAGTTTGGATTTCCAATTCATTCTTCATGTTTGGAAAGTTTTATGATGTTATTTCATTGAATAGATTGTTCATTCCTTTGGTTTGGGCCTCTATGACTTCTTCTATCCCAATAACTCTTAATTTTTTTAATGCTATCCCATGTTTCTTGAATATTCTGTGCAGTCTATGTTCTTTTCAAGATTATATATTTTATCTTCATTGTCTGATGTCCTATCTTCCAAGTGGTCTACTCTGTTGGTGATGCTTTCATTTGAGCTTTTAATTTGGTTTATTGTTTCTTTCAAGAATTTCTGTTTTTTTTTTTTTTTAAGAACCTCTATTTCCCTGTTGAGATGACCTTTAGCTTCCTGTATTTGTTTATGTAGCTCTTTGTGGAAGTGATCTTTCACTGTCTGTATTTGCTCTCTTATATCTTCCTTGAGTTCACAGAACATTTTAACCATGTACATCCTAAAGTCCTTCTCTGTCATTTCTTCTTCTGTGGCTGCCAGTGATTCTAATGATGTGATGTCTTCATTTGTTTGGGGCACTTTCTTCCCTTGTCTTTTCAGGTTGCTCATGTGTCTTCCTTTCCAGCTCTGTAGGTCTAGATTGTTATTGTTTTTACCCTATAGGCTTGTAGTGCTCTTGTAGGGTTCCAAGACCTCTCCATTTGGGGGAAGGACAATGTTAACAAATTCCAGTATCAACACTATATCACCTATAAACACTTTGTTGTTATTAAGATGTTTACAGTTCAGTCTCAATGTACAGAAATATTGGATTCAATTATTTTTATCTAAAATATGATCAGTAGTTTTGTGAAAAGGTTTACAGTTTCTACTGTGGACAATAAACAGTGGGTGGGGCATTGGACGATGTATAATGTGAGGGTGTAGAGTTTATATATCTTAGGTAGTGTGAAGGAGAAATCTAACAAAGAGGGTTAGTAGCAAGAAAATAGACAGGAAGTAATTTAGGGTAGGCAAGTACGTGGGATGACAGTAGAGTACATAAAACAAACACATATGTATTTAGAAAAATACAGATGTTAAAACAGTAAAATTTGAGGGGGAAAGATAAAGAAAGAAGAAAAAGGAAAAGAAAAAAGGGCATATACAACACCTCTATATTATTCAGATGACTCCTCAAAGTCCTATTTCATGCAAAGTTCTTGGTTTCACATATGTTGGGGATGTGAGGGCTAGAGGATAGAGGGGTAGAAGAGAAGAAACAAACAAACAAACAAACAAAAAACTCAAAAGAAGAAACCAGGGTTGTAGCTTGCTTTAGAGATCTGTATCTTTCCTACTTTTCTTCTCATCCAATAGGTGGGGTCATCTGTTGTAAGGTGGTGTCTCTGCCCTCCAGATAGTGAAGGTAACCAAGGTGAGAAGACTGGTCCTGGTGCAGGACACCCGCCAGTCCCTGCAGGAACCACTCATATCACTTGATCGCCCAGTATTATCTCCCTCTCTTGTGTAGAGATTTCCTAGTTCCTGGTCTCTCTGTTAGGCTTCAAACTTTAGCCCATCGCCCTCTCCCCTAGCAGTTCCCAATTGAGGAACCTCTCACCCTGTGGCTCCCTTGAGTGGCTCCCTGGTCATACTGCACTCCTGTGTTGGGCAGCTACTGTGTTGGGTTACCACCGCTGGGGAAGGGGAAACTTGGAACCTGGTACCTGGCTGTTGAAGATCGACCTGGGAACTGCCCCGTCTAATATGGCAAGAATGTTGAGCCAAGATGGCAGCAGTCTGCTTTCACCACCAGGGCATCTGGTGAGTTGTGGGGAGCCGGGCGATGGTATTGTGCTGTGGGTAGGTAGCAGCTGAGTGACCTCCATGGGAGTAGAGCAAAGTCTTGGCCATCTGCAGATGTATTGATAGGTGATTGTGTTAAGGTGCTCACTGAGCCTTGCATGGGCTAGAACTTCAGGCTTTTGGTCCTGCTCAAATGCAGGGCATCCTACTCGAATGCAGAGGCCTGGAGCCCTGCACAGGATCACAGAGCTGGTGATTTCTGTGGACAGCAGCTGTATAGGGGTCCTCGAACAAAGATGCAGTAATCTAACTAGGTGAGATCTGGGTCACAGAACAACACAGAATACTGCCTGTCTCTGGCCCGCCATCTTGGGAACTCCCACATTAATGTATTTTTTCAAGCGAACAGATGGGTGAAAATCAAGCTGGGTCTTAATGAAATAGCAGTTTTAACACAATTCTGTTGCATTTTTGGTAAGAATATAAATTAATATGACCATTTTGAAAGCACTTGGTTTATGTTCTCTTTGCTTTAAGTTTTGTCTCCCTAGGTCTTAATTAAAGCAAGCCAATTTGAGTGTGTTACAGATCCATATAGAATCACATATAAAATTTTATTTATGTTGATTGTGTATCTTTGTGTAGTTGCAGGAAAATGACTAGACTTTAGTATGCATTAGATCATTTTGAGAAAAATGCAGTGGACATGCACTGGAAGACACTGCCCAGCAGTAGAAGCACCTCAGTGGGTTTACTTACAACATGGAATGCTGTTGTATGTGAGGGAAGACAGCAATAAGCATGAGATATCTTTACTACAACATTCTCCATGTGAATTGAAATATACATATAAAGCATTCTATAGCAATACACACATATTTAAAAACACAAAGAGATCTTGCTTTTCAGACTTTACAAGATTCTGGTGCCCACCTGGGCAGGTTGCCCCTGCACCAACCCAAACTCAATGGTCTTTCTAAATTCTTTTCATTCCCCTATGCTCTGATGGCTGGCAAGACCAGAGATAGAGAATAGCAGACTCTCCATAGTTTAGAACCTAGTTTAGAACCCATCTCTCTAGAAACCTTTACAGAAGAATCCTAAACCACTTTTATGCCTCCCATATTCTGAAATCCTGTGGCACATTTGTACATTTTCCACCCAGACACTGTCACACATGACACAAGGCAAAGAGTTAGTTTCAGTGGTAAACAGGCATTTTTTTAAACATATTTCCTGTGTCTTCAACCGGATATTAGTTGAGTGCCTCTCCATGCTTGTTTCCTACAGAACTCTGGGTACTTCTGCTGGTTGGTTCTTAGGAAAATACCTCATATTCAAAACATGTCACATTCAAAACTAGCCTGTTCTTGTTGGAGGACAGGCTGTCGCTTCATGTTTTTTTCCCATACTTTTTTCTAAACTTTCCCCCTTTTCTTTCTCTTACTTGAGGGAACCTTGGCAGCAACAGAGTCTTTCTAAATTCTTTTCATTCCCCTATGCTCTGATGGCTGGCAAGACTAGAGATAGAGAATAGCAGACTCTCCATAGTTTTCCTACTCAACTGTTGTGGTAATCTCCCCACGTGGGTAGTTGGAAAAATCTTGTGAGTTCTTTACTTGCTCTTGAAACTATTTAAAACTTGTTTTCTGCCTTCCCTTAAACACTTTAGCTTCTATTAGTGTATATTCAATGTCATCTGGCTTATTATTATCTTGGGGCATGGATTTGAATAATCAATAAAAATAATGTAATTACAGTTACAAAGTTTCAGTCTGATTATTGGACCAGAGTAGAAAGGGCTGGTGTTGTATAGCACAGCACAGTGACTGTAGTCAATAATAATGTATATTTTAATATATCTATAAAAGCATATTTAATGCTTTCACCACAGGGAGATGATAAATATTTCAGATGATAGGTATGCCAATTAAGCCTGATTTAGTGATTTCACAATATATACATGTATCCAAACATCATATTACACCCTATAAATTTATAAATTATACATCAAATAAAAGTTAAATAAAGTTCTTTTTAATAAGAACAGAAAAATTAGATGGACATGTAATTCCACAGGCCCTGTTAACTGGAAGTTAGTGAGATATTCCCTGAGATTTCTGCTTATCTTCCCATATGATATCAGAGTCCTTTAGAAATGTATACCTTATATCTAAGATAGCTATGGTGCTTGAGGTCATAGTGTAAACTTTCCTCAGCTGGCCCAAATGTTCTCTCCAAACCTGGAGTCTCAGGACAGCACCACTTGGTAGGAAGCAATGCCAATGAACATGTGCACAGAGCAAGGAGGTGGGGGGCTGAGAGAGTGGTATCTGCCTGGAAAGGATCCCTAAAGTGGGAAAGGCTTATTTACTCTGTGGCATAGGGAAATCGAGTGTGGGTTATTTTCCTGCTGAGAAATATCTTCTGTATTTAATGTTCTTCCTTCTAGTACCTTCCATTTGGTCAGTCAACTCTCTACTTCATCTCCAATTCTCTTCCTAAGCCTGGATGCCCCATATTGTGGCAATTCCTAACCCAAGATTTGGGTTTGAAGTTCATAAGTGACATGTATTCTTCAAACAATGATACAGTTACTCAGACTTTCTGTAGTGAAAAACAAGTTACTTATGTTTTTGATTTTCATACTGTAACCTAACACTGCATTTAAAAATACATGAAAAATCTATATAAATGCCATTGGCAATGTGAAATTGTTCTGCTTTCTCCTTTTCCTTGATGAGGACAAGAAATCTATGAACTGGCCACATTTCAGGGACCGTCCCCTCACTATTCTTTCTCAATGAGCTCTTTTTTCCATTTGTTTCATGGGTCCCTCCTTTTCCTTTTTTTTCTTTTCTTTTACCTCCCTCCTTCTCTTCTTTCCTCTTTATATATTTATCTTTTTTTTTTCTTTTACTGGCAATTGAATTCAGGGGCACTCTATAACTGGGCTGTATCTCCAACTTTTTTGTTTTTTAGTTAGAGACAGGATCTCCATAAGTTGATGAGACTGGCTACTTGTAATCCTTCTGCCTGATCTTCTGGAGCAGCTGAGACTATAGGTGTGCACCACCACAACTGACCTATCTATGAGATTTGTCCTATTTATAATGCTTCTCTCAGATGCTTCTCTAACTATTCACTTCCATCACCACCAAGCAGCACTGTACCATGTTATCCTGTCATATGCTTTATTTTCTCATATTGTTTTTTTCCCCTTTGGCCTTATGTATTTATTTATTTTATTTATTTTTTAATTTTTATTTGTGGTTGTTCAAAACATTACATAGTTCTTGATATATCATATTTCACACTTTGATTCAAGTGGGTTATGAACTCCCATTTTTACCCCATATACATATTGCAGAATCACATCCGTTACACATCCATTGATTTACATATTGCCATACTAGTGTCTATTGCATTCTTCTACCTTTCCTATCCTCTACTATACCCCCTCCCCTCCCCTCATCTCCCCTCCCATCTTCTCTCTCTACCCCCTCTACTGTCATTCATTTCACCCCCTTGTATTATTTTTCCCTTTCCCCTCACTTCCTCTTGTATGTAATTTTGTATAACCCTGAGGGTCTCCTTCCATTTCCATGCAATTTCTCTTCTCTCTCCCTTTCCCTCTCACCTCTCATCCCTGTTTAATGTTAATCTTCTTCTCATGCTCTTTGTCCCTACTCTGTTCTTAGTTACTCTCCTTATATCAAAGAAGACATTTGGCATTTGTTTTTTAGGGATTGGCTAGCTTCACTTAGCATAATCTGCTCTAATGCCATCCATTTCCCTGCAAATTCTATGATTTTGTCATTTTTTAATGCAGAGTAATACTCCATTGTGTATACATGCCACATTTTTTTTTATCCATTCGTCTATTGAAGGGCATCTAGGTTAGTTCCACAGTCTTGCTATTGTGAATTGTGCTGCTATGAACATCGATGTAGCAGTGTCCCTGTAGCATGCTCTTTTTAGGTCTTTAGGGAATAGACTGAGAAGGGGAATAGCTGGGTCAAATGGTGGTTCCATTCCCAGCTTTCCAAGAAATCTCCATACTGCTTTCCAAATTGACTGCACCAATTTGCAGTCCCACCAGCAATGTACAAGTGTACCCTTTTCCCCACATCCTCACCAGCACTTGTTGTTGTTTGGCTTCATAATGGCTGCCAATCTTACTGGAGTGAGATGGTATTTTAGTGTGGTTTTGATTTGCATTTCTCTGACTGCTAGAGATGGTGAGCATTTTTTCATGTACTTGTTGATTGATTGTATGTCCTCCTCTGAGAAGTGTCTGTTCAGGTCCTTGGCCCATTTGTTGATTGGGTTGTTTGTTCTCTTGTTGTCTAATTTTTTGAGTTCTTTGTATACTCTGGATATTAGGGCTCTATCTGAAGTGTGAGGAGTAAAGATTTGTTCCCAGGGTGTAGGCTCCCTATTTACCTCTCTTATTGTTTCTTTTGCTGAAAAAAAAACTTTTTAGTTTGAGTAAGTCCCATTTGTTGATTCTAGTTATTAACTTTTGTGCTATGGGTGTCCTATGGAGGAATTTGGAGCCCGACCCCACCAAATGTAGATCGTAGCCAACTTTTTCTTCTATCAGACGGCGTGTCTCTGATTTGATATCAAGCTCCTTGATCCATTTTTAATTAACTTTTGTGCATGGCGAGAGAAAGGGATTCAGTTTCATTTTGTTGCATATGGATTTCCAGTTTTCCCAGCACCATTTGTTGAAAATGCTATCCTTCCTCCATTGCATGCTTTTAGCTCCTTTATCAAATATAAGATAGTTGTAGTTTTGTGGATTGGTTTCTGTGTCCTCTATTCTGTACCATTGGTCCACCTGCCTGTTTTGGTACCAGTACCATGCTGTTTTTGTTACTATTGCTCTGTAGTATAGTTTGAAGTCTGGTATCGCTATACCGCCTGATTCACACTTCTTGCTTAGCATTGTTTTTGCTATTCTGGGTCTTTTATTTTTCCATATGAATTTCATAATTGCTTTCTCTATTTCTACAAGAAATGCTGTTGGGATTTTGATTGGCATTGCATTAAACCTATAGAGAACTTTTGGTAATATCGCCATTTTGATGATGTTAGTTCTGCCTATCCATGAACAGGGTATATTTTTCCATCTTCTAAGATCTTCTTCTATTTTTCTCTTTAGGGTTCTGTAGTTTTCATTGTATAAGTCTTTCACCTCTGTTGTTAGGTTGATTCCCAAATGTTTTATTTTTTTTTGAGGATATTGTGAATGGAGTGGTTGTCCTCATTTCCAATTCAGAGGATTTGTTGCTGATCTACAGGAATGCCTTTGATTTATGTGTGTTGATTTTATATCCTGCCACTTTGCTGAATTCGTTTATTAGCTCTAATAGTTTCTTTGTAGACCCTTTTGGGTCTGCTAGGTATAGAATCATGTCAGCTGAAAATAGTGATAATTTAAGTTATTCTTTTCCTATTTTTATGCCTTTAATTTCTTTCATCTGTCTAATTGCTCTGGCCATTGTTTTGAGAACTATGTTGAACAGAAGTGGTGAGATAGGGCATCCCTGTCTTGTTCCAGATTTTAGAGGGAATGCCTTCAATTTTTCTCCATTCAGAATGATGCTAGCCTGAGGCTTAGCATACATTGCTTTTACAATATTGAGGTATGTTCCTGTTATCCCTAGTTTTTCTAGAGTTTTGAACATAAAGGGATGCTGTACTTTGTAGAATGCTTTTTCCGCATCTATCGAGATGATCATATGGTTCTTGTTTTTAAGTCTATTGATGTGGTGAATGACATTTATTGATTTCCATATATTGAACCAGCCTTGCATCCCAGGGATGAATCCTACTTGATCATGGTGCACAATTTTTTTGATATGTTTTTGTATCCGATTTGCCAGAATTTTATTGAGGATTTTTGCATCTAGGTTCATTAGAGATTTTGGTCTGTAGTTTTCTTTCTTTGAAGTGACTTTGTCTGGTTTAGGAATCAGGGTGATGTTGGCTTCGTAGAATGAATTTGGAAGTTCTCCCTCTTTTTCTATTTCCTGAAGTAGCTTGAAAAGTATTGGTATTAGTTCCTCTTTAAAGGTTTTTAAAACTCTGCTGTATACCCACCCAGTCCTGGGCTTTTCTTAGTTGGTAGTCTTTTGATGGTTTCTTCTATTTCCTCAATTGATATTGGTCTGTTTAGGTTGTCTATATCCTCCTGACTCAACCTGGGCAGATCATATGACTTAAGAAATTTATCAATGCCTTCACTATCTTCTATTTTATTGGAGTATAAGGATTCAAAATAATTTCTGATTATTTTCTGTATTTCTGAAGTGTCTGTTGTGATATTGCCTTTTTCATCCCGTATGCTAGTAATTTGAGTTCTCTCTCTTCTTCTCTTCGTTAGCATGGCTAAGGGTCTCTCAATTTTATTTATTTTTTCAAAGAACCAACTTTTAGTTTTGTCAATTTTTTCAATTGTTTCTTTTGTTTCAATTTCATTAATTTCAGCTCTGATTTTAATTATTTCTTGCCTTCTACTTCTTTTGCTGTTGTTTTGCTCTTCTTTTTCAAGGATTTTGAGATGAAGTATGAGATCATTTATTTGTTGGTTTTTTCTTTTTTTAAGGAATGAACTCCAGGCAATGAATTTTCCTCTTAGAACTGCTTTCAATGTGTCCCATGGATTCCAATATGTTGTGTCTGTGTTTTCATTTATCTCTAAGAATTTTTTATTTCCTCCTTGATTTCTTCTATAACCCATTGATCATTCAGTAACCTATTGTACATTCTCCAAGTGATGCATGATTTTTCCTTCCTTCCTTTATCATTGATTTTCAGTTTCATTCCAGTATGATCAGATAAGATGCATGGTATTATCTCGACTCCTTTATATTGTCTAAGAGTTGCCCTGTGACATAATATATGATCTATTTTTGAGAAGGATCCATGTGCTGCTGAGAAAAAAGTGTAACTGCTTGATGTTGGGTGGTATATTCTATATATGTCAATTAAGTCTAGGTTATTAATTGTGTGATTGAGTTCTATAGTTTCCTTATTCAACTTTTGTTTGGAAGATCTGTCCAGTGGCGAGAGAGGTGTGTTGAAGTCTCCCATGATTATGGTGTGGTGGTCTATTAGACTCTTGAACTTGAGAAGAGTTTGTTTGAGGAACATAGCTGCACCATTGTTTGGGGCATAAATATTTATGATTGTTATGTCTTGTTGGTGTATGGTTCCCTTAAGCAGTATGTAGTGTCCCTCTTTATCCCTTTTGATTAACTTTGGCTTGAAATCTATTTTATTTGATATGAGTATGGACACTCCTGCTTGTTTCCGAAGTCCATATGAGTGATATGATTTTTCCCAACCTTTCACCTTCAGCCTATGTATGTCTTTTCCTATCAAATGCGTCTCCTGTAGGCAGCATATTGTTGGGTCTTGTTTTGTGATCCATTCTACTAGCCTGTGTCTCTTAATTGGTGAGTTTAAGCCATTAACATTTAGGGTTATTATTGAGATATGGGTTGTTCTTCCAGCCATATTTGTTTATTTCTGTTACTAAACATGGTTTGTTTTCCTCTTTGATTATCCCCCCCCCTTTACTGTCCTACCTCCCACTGTTGGTTTTCATTGTTATTTTCCATTTCCTCTTCCTGTAATGCTTTGGCGAGGATGTTTTGAAGAGATGGTTTTCTAGCTGCAAATTCTTTTAACTTTTGTTTATCGTGGAAGGTTTTAATTTCGTCTTCCATCCTGAAGCTTAATTTCACTGGATACACAACTCTTGGTTGGAACCCGTTTTCTTTCAGTGTTTGAAATATGTTATTCCAGGATCTTGTAGCTTTCAGTGTCTGTGTTGAAAGATCAGCTGTTATCCTGATTGGTTTACCCCGAAATGTAATCTGCTTCTTTTCTCTTGTAGCTTTTAAAATTCTCTCCTTATTCTGTATGTTTGGGATCTTCATTATAATGTGTCTAGGTGTGGATCTCTTGTGATTTTGCACATTCGGTATCCTGTAGGCTTCTAGGATTTGGGATTCTGTCTCATTCTTCAAGTCTGGGAAGTTTTCTCGTATTATTTCATTGAATAGATTGCTCATTCCTTTGGTTTGGACCTCTATACCTTCCTGTATCCCAATGACTCTTAAGTTTGGTCTCTTGATGTTATCCCATATTTCTTGGATGTTCTGCTCATGGTTTCTTAACAGTCTTGCCGAGGTGCCTGTTCCGGGTGCGGGCAAAGGCTCTGCTCTGCCCCTACTCCAATTGGGGTGACGTGTGTACCACGCCGGCAGGCCGCTGGGCCTGATCTGCTGGTTGGTCGCAGGTCTGCTTACCTTGCGGGCGCGAGTGGTGGCTCTGCTCTGCCCCTACTCCAATTGCGGTGATGTGACTACCGCGCTGGCGGGCCGCTGAGCCTGTTCCGGGCGCAGGTGGCTGCTCTGCTCTGCCCCTCTGGCTTGATGACAAAGTGAGAGAGACTCGGGTGTTTGTGACTCACTTTCTTTACCAGGAGACCAACTGTTTCTGTCGCCGCTGGTATTGATGAAGTTCTCTCCTCCACCGCTTTCTGATGACATCAGATCTCTGCCATGTTGGTATCCCATGCGAATGGCAGCATTTTGTTCCCTTTGCCGGGTGACCAAAGCAACGGGTGAGACCTGACCAGCCCTCACAAGCCCCGTCTCAATCCTGTTGCCACTGCCTATGAAGGCTCGGTTGGTATTTACCTCCACAGTATTCAGCAGGACCTGTACCGAGAAGCAGTTTCCGCGGGTTCTTTAGCCCTGGGCCAGAGCAGTTCCGGGAGCCGGAATTCGGCCGCTCTGGGCTCTGTGTATGTTCTGATAGGAGCAGGCTCCAAGAAGCAGTTTCCGCAGGTTCTTTAGTACTGAGCCTGAGTAATTCGTCTGCGAGACGCAGGCGAATGGCAGCCTGAAATTACCTGTTGTATGGCTGAATGAGCTGCGATCAGTCGAAAACAGGGATGGTGAAGTCAGCTCTCCAAAATGGTGGCCGCTGGCTTCCTCTGTTGTCTGACTGGTGTGGAGAACCGAATTGGACCACTTCCTTCCCCCGTCTCAAACCCAGAATTCAGCCCTGAGCACGGTGATTGCACAGCTGGCAGAAGCCTGCAGAGCTGTATCTTTGCGTTGCTATCTCGTCGTTTCCCAGTGCGCGCCACAGACTCTAGCCATGGGACAATTTGCTGAATAAGCAGCGTGACCCTCCGTGTGGACAAATCTCTCGCGTTTGAGCCCCCGTAGCTGATCCTCGTACAATGGAAATACTTCCTCTAGGTTTTGGAGCAAATGAATTTTGCTGGAAATTCCTAACATGATAGCTTTTAGCCGTTCTAACTCTTCATTCTCCTGCACAGTGACGCGGTACATGGGGCTGATGCACTCCCTTAGCCGCCATCTCCCCCCCTCCCTCTCATATTGTTTTAATACAATTTTTGTAATTATTCTATAACAATTATCATAGTATTATTTTATATCTTATTGTTTTTATCTTTTACCTTTAAAAGAAATATAAAGTTTTTTATGGCTGATATTTCAAATGACTTCTTGACCACTGTATGCTAAAAGCTAGAATGGTATCTGGCACCTGATAGGGACTTCATAAATATTTCTGATGATCTGAGTGTACACTGGGCACTTAGCTGAAAACTCCAGTTCTCTGACAAGTGAATAGAAAATGTATTCTACCCATCCAGAAGGAAACTGGATGGATAGGTTTAAGATGTCTCATTATACCTCTTTTTCTCAGATACAGCAAGAGTAGATTCAAGCCCTTGGAACAAAATTAAGGAAGAATATATTGCCAGATTATTTTATAATAATTAAATTATTCTATTAAACTTATATTCTAATATTAGTCACCCCTTTTGTTCATGTTTTGGGAAGTCCTATTAAAATGCAAATTAGTAACTGAAATTTTAACTTTCTTGTGTAGGTTATAGGATCTACTGGGTTGGTTATGTAGAGGATGGCTTGTGAAATATGTTTTAAGTAATGGATCTTTTTTCCAAAGCAGAAGCTCATCCCAAAGTACAGTACATACATAGGTAAGAGTGGCTGACACTGAGATTGAAGCAGTGGTGTTAGAACCTGTACCCAGCCCACCAGTTACCTCTCCTGACTGGTGTCCCATAATCACACTGAGTATGATCATAAAAGTTAGACTCACCCTTTCAATTGGGAAACTGCTGCTCAGAGCTGAAATGAATTATTAAGAGTCTTAAAATGACTGGCAGCAATGGCACTACAAGCCAGGTCCTTGAGTTGTAGTACACTGTGCTTTCACCTATGATTAGTATTCCTGGATGCTAAACTCTATAGTTAGATTAGAGCCTTGCAGTTGGAGAGACAAGTCAGACATTTCTGGGAGTCAGGAGGCTTACTTTGAATCCTGCTTCTTCCCTCAGGCTGTGGGACAATTATATATGTTATATAACATATAACATATATAACATAGTTATATATGTTCATAGTTAGGTTTATAGTAAAGTTCATTTGTAGGTGAAAGTCCAGAGTAGATCTAGAACCATATCAGTCACAGTGAAGTTTATCTTCTTAAGCTAATTGAAAGTAAAACATGACACTAGCATGGTAGGAGACACTTAGTAGATCTTTTAACCTAAATCAATGAATTTCTGAGATACATGCTATCTAGAAAATATTGATTAAGAATATGTTAATTTGATTGCCAACTACATATACCATCAGTGATTTTTATATCCTAGGCATAAATTGTGCTCATATTGAGATCCTGGAAAATATCTGTCACAGCAAGTTATTGAATGTAACCACGAAAGTCACTAAATCTTTTCACTTCATTTTTCATGTTCCTGATATTTTCTGTCTTGATATTGACTGTGGTGTCTGGGCTTCACAAAAGGAGTTCCTGAAAGCTTTGTGAGTATTGAGGGACCTTTGGATGAAAATGTCCATGGAAATAGGTATAAAATGCTGGCCCAGAGAAAGAACAATAACAGTATTTTTTTCTCCTCCAGTACTGTTAATGACTCATGTGGTATACTAAATCTCTGAATGGATAGAGAGATGATCCAACCATGGGGCAACCATGTTTTTGCCAATGGATGTTGCTATTTCAGTCCAACTTCACAGCAAGTTGATGTTGAAATTTTTCAGACCCATGCAGATCCACAGACCAGAGCTGAAGACAAATAGGCAAGCCCAACATGAAAGGAGAATAAAATTATAAATATGGCAAATCATGCTAATTGAATGGAACTGGAGAACATTATGCGAAGTGAAATATTCCAGACTCAGAAAATAAAGGGTTGAATGTTTTCTCTTATGTGAAGAAGCTAGACAAAAATAAGGGGAAATAGGTGAGAAATCCCATCAAAATAGAAGAGAGATCAGTGGAGTAAAGGATTTGGATTGGGGCAGGGAGAAGAGAGAAGTAAAAAGGAAGAAATTGTGGAATGAATCTAAATAGTGGAATGAAACTTTCCTATACACATCTATGAATGTACTACAGTGAATTTCATCTTTATATATGTTCATAGTTAAATAATTTAAAAAACCTATATAAATAGAAAAAATATAAGTGGAGTAGAGGAAATGGAACAGGGGTGGGAGGAGGAAGGGAAAGGGAAGCTTTGGTCCTGAAATGTATGTCAAAAAATTCCTAATATTATGTATTAGTATAATGCATTATTTTTTAAAAGTTGACTAATTATAAAGATAGGAGGAATGTCTGATTTAGTATAGATTTAACTGAGAGAACACTTTTGAACTTACTTGAACAAGCAAAAATGTTATACTATATTATGTATGCCCTTTTGCAGAACCATGCTGATTGAAAAGGACTAGTGATGGTAGGTCTTTGAAAAAACTTCACTGAAGGACTCTGTGATCAGTTTTGTGTGTATTATTTTGTATAACTTGTTAACAGTAGACTAAACCCATTTGAGGATAGAGAAATATAACTAATATTGTTTGCATTTAGAAGCCCAAGTAAACCTCTTGCCCACTACCCATGTGGGCAGTGGGAATTTGGGTTTCCTCTGCATGAAGTGGGCTGTCTGTGTGAAATAAGGGTAAGAAGAGAAGGTGGTGAAAAAAATCCGTACTAAACAGAAAATAATTTCAGAAAGTGGGGGTGGGATGGCTCTTTGGCCTTAGGGGTTGAGCTTCCACACTGGGAAGAGAGAGAGTGAGAGCCTGCGTTTGGTTTATGTATACAAGGGAACTTCAAAGGTTTTCTATGGAATAATCTTTTGCCAAATAAGGTAGGGGGTGGTCTGTTAGTTCCCAATGGGTTATACCAAACTCCAGAGCTATGACAGCTGTCCTGTTGGCAGAGCCAAGGCAGAGATCTCACACCAGGGCAGTCTACACACAGGAATGCCTGGATAGTTCCCAGGGGAAGACCTAAGTCCCTCATGGCTCAGTACCAAGTAAGAGACCCCTCAAGTAGCTTCATTGGTGGCATACCATATATTTACCCAACTACTTTGTGAGTTTCCCAAGTTCTGAGAGATTATATTCTATACTACTATGTTTTCTTCTATATGAATGGAAAGGTACCACATACATCATATATAATAATAACAACAGTATTACTGTTTATTTGTAAAGTCCTTCACAGTTTATAAGGCTTTCATTTGGACTGAGGCAACCACTTATGTAAAAGGCCCTCATTTATGCATTTAATTGTCTTGTCATAGAAAAGAAAACCAAGTTAGGAATTGCATGGTTTCTCCCAGAATCAGCCCTTAAACTTACAGTTTCTATGTCTTCTTGTGAAACTAATCTACCTGATCTTTACACTTCTGGAAGTAATCACAACCAGAATAGAATAAGATGAAGTTCTTTCATTTTTCATCATGCTGTTTATGTTTTGCTCTGAGTATCAAGGCCAGCTGATTTTTAGCAAGAACACCAGTAGGAAATGTGAACTAAATGGTTACCAATACTTGGTATTGTACAACCTTAGAAGTAAAGGGCTAAATTTGAAGTCTTAACCCAGTGACTTGAGAACAGACATGCTAGAAGGTTATTTGGAAGAAAATGTCAAAACTATTTTCTTCACTCTGCTTTCATCTTACTTCAGTTTTCTCTTCCAATGCACACACTGGCCAGATAATTAAACCTTTAATAATACATACAAGAGATATTTTCCTCCTATACTTTCCAAGATGAGTTGAAGATGGTGGTTACCTTGGTAATGCAAGGTAGAACTAAGAGACTCACCATTGCAGAATGTGATGTTGAAGGTCATCACAAGACCTTTGATTTGTAATTGAGGAAATTCAGGTCCCAAAGAATTGAATATTTTAAGAGACATCAGGATTTAAAACTCTCCGTCTGTTGGGAATTTGTGGTGAGCCGCTTCTGCCGTTTCTGCAGATTATGGTCGCCATTACAAGATGGCGCTGGCTCCGCTGTGGTCTGTGACAAACAATTTCTTATCTGGGAAAGTTGGCACATGATTTTTCACCACCCTGTGAGAAAGTTCCACGCGGCAGCTTTGCATTGGGGCTTGGGATGCTTTATTAAGGCTGGGAGGGGCACCCGAGAGGAAGAAGAAGAAATATCCAGGGACCTGAATAAACTGTTGAAAGAAGATTCTTGAGTTGCGTCTTCCTTGCGGGCAAGGGGTCGCGACAAGTGGTGCCGAAACCCGGGAACCAGAACTTTCAACAGTCAGGGGTGGTGCACCGGTTAGTCCCAGGTAAGTGGGATCCGCGATCAAAGCGGGGTTAGTCCCAGGTAAGTGGGATCCGTGATCAAAGCGGGGTTAGTCCCTAGTAAGTGGGATCCGCGACCAAAGCGGGACAGCTCCTCTGTAATGAAAGAGAGAGCCTTACATTTTATTGCAGCTGCACTGTGTACTTTCGCTCCTACTTTCGCTTTCTTTTTTTTGTGCTTTCTTTGTTGTTGTGTCATGGGTGCCGCATCTTCAAGTCCGCTTCTCCTGGCCCTAGATGGCCTGTTACGTTCCAAGGGACTGGAAGTGAAACATAGTACTTTACAGAGATTTTTACAGAAGATAGATATCGCTGCACCGTGGTTCGCATTTTCGGGCAGCCTTACTGTGCCTAGTTGGGATAAATTAGGCAAAGATCTTGACTTTGCTTCTGAGCAGGGCATATTAGAGGGTGGGGTGATACCCCTTTGGAAAATGGTCCGTAGTTGCCTTACAGATGATAGATGTCAGGAAGCACTTACTAAAGGACAGGAGGTTTTAGAGCGATTGCATGAGGAAAAATCGGAGATGGCAGAAAGTGAAGTGACTCGGGAGGATGGGAGTGTGCGGAGCATGAGACGGGGGAGGAAACGGTTGTATCCAGATCTCAGTACGCTGCGTACACCCCCATGCGAAAGTGGGTCAGAGGAGGAGGAGGATGAGGAGGAAGAGCTCGAGAGGCTGTCTCGTCAGCTAGGGAGTTTAGCTGTAGGAGAAGGGAACACAGATAAGCAAGGGCTCAAGAAAAGCGATCCCCCGGATCCACCGCCGGATGGCGGGGGCGTTTCGGGAAGAGCTTTCCATGCCCAAACATGGAGGGCTGTTCACGCTGAGATGGGTCTTGCTTATCCAGTTTTTCAGGATGACAACAGGGGAAGAGTCCATGAACCCTTAGATTTTAAAATTGTGAAGACCCTGGCGGAGTCTGTACGCACTTATGGGGTGGATGCCGCCTTCACGCTGACTCAGGTGGAAAATCTGTCTAGATACTGTATGACTCCCTCTGATTGGGCTAGCCTTGTTCGGGCTTGCGTTTCCCCGGGTAAATATTTGGACTGGAGAGCATTCGTGCTAGAGGGCGCAATAGAGCAGGCCGCCCAAAACCATGCAGCGGGACACCCCCATTGGGACAAGGATATGCTCTTGGGACAGGGTAGATTTGCAAATCAACAAACAGGATTTCCTCTTGAGGCATATGATCAAATTAACAATATTTGTATTCGGGCATGGAAGTCGCTTCCAAATAGAGGAGAGGTGTCTGGCAATTTGACCAAGATTCTACAAGGCCCTACAGAACCTTTTTCAGATTTTGTAGCAAGGATGGTGGATGCTGCTGGAAAGATTTTTGGGGATCCTGATAGAGCCATGCCCCTTATCAAGCAATTGGTCTTTGAACAATGCACCAAGGAATGTAAAGCGGCAATCACTCCTTATAAAAATAAGGGCATAGAAGCATGGATGAAAGTGTGTAGAGAGATTGGAGGACCTTTAACTAATGCAGGTCTTGCAGCTGCTGTCCTTCGGGTGGCAAAAAGGGGCAATCCTGGTGCCGGAACATGCTTCCATTGTGGTCAGCCCGGTCATTTCAGACGTGAATGTCCTAAAAAAGATAATTTTACTGGACCCCCTCACGGTGGCCCTTCCAATGGCTTTCGTCAACCAGGGCTGTGTCCAAAATGTAAAAAAGGGAAGCATTGGGCAAAAGAGTGTAGATCAATGAGGGACATCCATGGACAGCCTATTTCAGCTGGGCCAAAAAACGGCCGAAGGGGCCCCCGACCCCAGGGCCCACAAATATATGGGGCAATGGAGAATGTCACACCCAAACCCGAGACATGGCCATCTCTACGCCATCCCATGAGACGCGGAGAGCCACTACAGGTGCCGCGGGATTGGACCTCTGTTCCACCTCCAGACTCATATTAACACCTAAGATGGGAGTCCAATTGGTGGAAACTGAGTTCAAAGGGCCTTTACCGCCTGGCACTGTAGGTTTGCTAATTGGACGTGCATCTTCTACTTTGCAAGGTCTTCATGTCTTTCCTGGAGTTATTAGCCCTGATACTGTAGGGACAATAAAAGTTATGGTGGAAGCTCCAAGGGGCATTGTATCTATTTCCCCAGGAGATCGGATTGCCCAATTGTTACTTCTACCCAGCCTGCATACCCGCTTTTCTGCTGATTCCTTTTCAAGGACAAGTGATGAGATTGGAGTTACTGGAGGGAATTCTGTTTATTTGTCCTTAGATATGAATGACCGTCCTACTTTAAACTTAACCATAGAAGGCAAATCAATTTTGGGATTGCTCGATACTGGAGCAGATCGTAGTATAATTGCACAAAAGGACTGGTCAAAGGGGTGGCCGGTGCAGCTCTCAGATCAATCACTGAGAGGTTTGGGATATGCCCAAGCCCCTCAAATCAGCTGTAGACATCTATCTTGGAAGGACCCAGAAGGACACAATGGCACTTTTCAGCCTTATGTACTTGATTTACCTATCTCTTTATGGGGTCGTGATCTGATGAAAGACATGGGGTTCACTCTTAGTAATGACTATTCCCCGGTGTCTCAACAGATTATGCAAAATATGGGGTATAGGCCAGGTCTAGGACTAGGAAAACATCTACAGGGGCGTAGGCATCCTGTGCAAGGTCATCAAAAGCTTAACAGATTTGGTCTGGGTTTTTCCTAGGGGCCACTGGGGCTCAAATACCCATAACATGGCTCACCGCGGAGCCTGTTTGGGTGCCTCAGTGGCCTCTTCCCTCGGTTAAATTGGCAGCAGCCCATAATTTAATCAAAGAACAACTGGACTTGGGTCACATCCAACCTTCCACTTCTCCATGGAATACTCCCATATTTGTTATTAGGAAAAAATCAGGAAAGTGGCGCCTACTGCATGATTTACGAGCAGTTAATGCTCAAATGCAACTTATGGGGCCCATTCAAAGAGGGCTGCCTCTGCTCTCCTCTATTCCTCAGGGCTGGCATATTATTGCTATTGACATTAAAGACTGTTTCTTTTCTATTCCTTTGCATCCTAAAGACTCACAACGTTTTGCTTTCACCCTTCCCTCGTGTAACCACGAGGAGCCAGATCTTAGGTTTGAGTGGGTAGTGTTGCCGCAGGGAATGGCTAATAGTCCCACGATGTGCCAGATGTATGTGGGGAAGGCACTCGCACCTCTCAGACATAAGTATTCCTCCATCAAGATCATTCATTATATGGATGATGTGTTATTGGCCGCTAAGTTAGAGCAGATAGTTAATGAGGCCTATAGAGACTTAGTAAAGCTGTTAGCTCAATATGGGCTACATATCGCACCTGAAAAGGTTCAAACGGGGAATTCTATTGAGTATTTGGGAGCAATCATTGGGCATGACAAATTGAAACCACAAAAAATCACCATAAGAACTCAGGATCTCCAAACTCTGAATGATTTTCAAAAACTGCTGGGAGATATTAATTGGATAAGGGGATATTTACATATTCCTAATGGTGTGCTCCAGCCTTTGTATGCTACCCTTAAGGGTGATCCAGATCTTGCTTCTCCTCGTAGCCTCACCAAAGAGGCCAGGGCAGCCCTTATAACAGTAGAAGAAGCTATACAACATGCTACTCTATGCAGGCTCCGCAGTGATAAACCTTTCCAGTTATGTGTGCTTGCCACTATGCGGCAGCCTACTGGAGTACTGTGGCAAGATGGGCCTTTACTATGGATCCACCCACATATATCCCCAGGAAAATCTTTAGAATACTATCCTGATGCTGTTGCAGCGTTAGCACTTAAAGGGATCCACCAAAGCATTCAATTTTTCGGACAATAACCTTCTTCTCTTATTATACCCTATACTAAGGCTCAGCTTAATGTTTTGTGTGCTACTCTAGACAACTGGGCTATTCTATGTTGCTCGTTTCTAGGGGATATTGATAATCATTACCCTTCCCATCCATTACTCCATTTTGTTAAAGAACATCCCATCATTTTCCCTAAGGTAACTTCACCCAACCCAATTCCGGGGGCTGTTAATATTTTCACTGATGGTTCCAAGTCTGGAATGGGAGCTTATGTAATTAATGATTCTCCCCCTGTTCAGCATCAATTTGCTCCTGGTAATCCACAATGGGTTGAACTGCAAATTGTTATTGAGGTTTTTAAACAATGTTCTTTTCCTTTTAATCTTATCTCGGACTCCATTTATGTGGTACAAGCACTCAAAGTCCTGGAGGCCGTGGGAGCTATTAGTAATGCCCATAATGTATCTGCTTACTTTAATCAGCTTCAACAACTTATCTGTAGCCGCACTGCTCCTTTTTATCCAATGCACATACGGGCTCACACCTCTCTTCCTGGTCCGTTATCACAGGGTAATGCCTGTGCAGACTCAGCCACTAGAGACCAGTTGATATGCTTGGCTTCCTCCTTAGAGGGGGCTAAATTATTTCACCAGAATTTCCATGTTAATGCTTTAACGCTGCGCAGGCGTTTTTCCATTTCAAGGGCGGATGCTCGTCAGATAGTATTACAATGTCCCCATTGTGTCACATTTCTTCATCCCCCTACTTATGGAGTGAACCCACGGGGATTGAAGCCATTGGTTGTCTGGCAAATGGATGTGACGCACATACCTGACTTTGGTAACCTCAAGTATGTACATGTTTCTGTTGATACGTGCTCTGGAGTTATTCATGCCTCTGCTTTGTCGGGAGAGAAGGCACGTAATGTTATTACTCATTGCCTAGAAGCATGGGCAGCATGGGGTGCTCCTGCATCCCTTAAGACTGATAATGGACCTGCTTATACTGGCAGACAATTTACATCCTTTTGTTCTACCATGGGAGTGCAACTTACTCATGGTCTGCCTTACAATCCTCAAGGACAAGGCATTGTTGAGCGTGCTCATCGCACCTTAAAGGAAACTTTACAAAAACAAAAAGCGGGAATAGGAGCTGAACGCACTCCTAAAGAACGCCTGTCCTTAGCTCTCTTTACCATTAATTTTTTAAATTTGGATATTCATGGTCACTCTGTGGCCGATAGACATGTGTCCCCTCAGCCCTCTGTGATTGGCTATGTTAAGTGGAAGGATGTTCTTACGGGCCAATGGAACGGCCCCGACCCCGTGCTGACATGGGCACGAGGATCTGTATGTGTTTTTCCCCAGGATCGCACGGAGCCGTTGTGGGTCCCTGAACGTCTGACAAGAAGAGTCTTGACATCAACCGACCAACAACAAGAGATACCACAGCAACCCTGTGATGAGGATCTTCACTCTGCTACGTGCTCTGGTTCTGGTGCTGGTGCCGATGGCACAGACGACACCAATGCAGTGGTGGGCAGTGGCACGGGCTTGGCCAATGCCGATGCTGGTTCATGGTAGTTCTAGTGTCCTCCCCACTCTTTTCTCTACCTCATGTGAGATGTCTGCTCCCTGTGCCTCTCCTAGAGGGGACGTGGAGAGCATTTTTAATCAATCTCAGGTTAATCTCACAGGAGTTTTTTGTTTCAGCCTTGGAAACGCTAATTGCATCAGCCTTAAGACCAAAAATTTGACTAATTGGGAGGACCCATTGCGGTCCAATCAGGTCTCAGGGAGTATTATTAATGCCGTACTGAGCCAAGTAGTTTCAGGGAAGCAATCAGGTTCAGGGACCCCTGTAAATAGCTCTGCTTTTAACATAACTACCTTGGCTATGATCTCCAAGGTACTAATCCCAGTGCCTCCTTCTTCTAATAGTACTTACAATGCCACTCATTTCAAGGCCTCTCCTTACTGTACCCCTAATCTTGGTTTCCCCCCAACATTTACGCCTTGTCAGGATCATTCTTGGGAGAGACTTCAAGTTGCTAAGGGTTTCTCTTTTTCCCCCTCTCTTAAGAGGTATGTTTATAACTTTAACCATAGTGCCAACTCCTCTACAGGAGTAGGTTGGTCCTGGTTTCAATGGCTGATTTCCAATGAGAAGGGGGCTTCAGCTGATATTTCTGCATTGGCTCAATTGCTGGGAGTCAGAAGCTGGCTGGCTAATGTTTCTGGTACTGTTCGCGAGAGTGAACGGGGTAATAGACTTACATCTGTTTCGTTCAACTCTTTGCTATATAATGCCACATTGCCCCCTGCGATGGTCTGCGTCCAATCCCCATTCTTGCTCCTTTTGACTAATGACACCTCGTCAGGGATGCTGGATTGTTCTAGTGTTACCTGTCTCTTATCTGAGTGTTGGAATGGTTCTTGGACTGTAGCAGTGGTTATGAAAATTCCAACCTTTGTCCCAATCCCAGTCACTGCGGACCCAGATAAATTCCCCATTGTTGAGCTACTTAGAGTCCGCAGGGATTTTGGAATTATGGCAGCTATAGTGACAGCTGTGGCAGTGTCTGCTGCTGCAGCGGTTACGGCTGGAGTGGCCATGGCCAGTCAAGTACAAACTGCTGCCACCATTAATCAAGTTGTTCAACAAACTTCTACCATACTTGAGTCCCAAAATTCAATTAATCAACATATTTTGTCAGGGATTTTAGCTGCCAACCAAAGAATAGATTTACTCCAAGCTCAGGTAGAAGAATTGGCAGACTTGGTGCTTTTGGGTTGTGTTGACCAACGTGCACATTTATGCATAACCTCTGTCAGATTTAATGATTCCAGAAATGCCTCCCGCATCATCGGAGAGTATCTATCCGGAACCTGGTCCATGGAAGCAGAAAACTTGATCCAGTCTCAACTAACTCAGATTGCTGTTTTGAACAGTACCCGTGTTGAACCAGTGACTTTGGGTCAATTCACCGATTGGATATCTTCTGCTTTTTCCTTCTTCAAAGAGTGGGTGGGAGTAGGCATTTTTGGTGCAATGTGTTGCTTCAGTGTTGTGCTTTGTTTGTGGCTTCTCTGTCGCCTTAAAACTCGCCATGCACAAGAAAAGGCTATGATCATACAAGCTCTTGCAGCTTTAGAAAATGGCAACTCACCTCAAGTCTGGCTTGCGCATCTTACGCAATAAACCTTTGTCATGGTCGTTACACCCCAAGTTATTATAACATTGCACTGGGATCAACATGACTTTCCTTGTTATTCTCTTAGTGTTGGAAAGCCCTTGCACTCTGCCGGTATTACTGCCATTGCACGCAGATGGGTTTCCACACTAGTGCTTTTCTATCGCCTTGAAGTTCGTGCCTTTCTTTCAGGGTGCTGTCAACTTGTTTGTCGTTATAAACAGTCGCAGTTCAGCCTCAGCTATCCCCCTTCGTCCACCATCGTCACGATACAGGATGCGAGGCAAGGCACTGCACTTGAGTGATCCTTGACGAGGACCTCAAGGAGAGCATGTCCTATTGCATGTGGGTTAGACGCGTCCACGCCCCGTCCCACGAAAAAAGGCGTCAGCTGATATGGCCTCAGATCTGGGGAAGGGCCCTCCTTGGGACTGAGCCATACTATGCAGCCACTTCTGCACAGTGGGATAGGACCTCTACTCTCGCCTGTATTGTTTTAATAAAACAGAAAAGGGGGAACTGTGGTGAGCCGCTTCTGCCGTTTCTGCAGATTATGGTCGCCATTACAAGATGGCGCTGGCTCCGCTGTGGTCTGTGACAAACAATTTCTTATCTGGGAAAGTTGGCACATGATTTTTCACCACCCTGTGAGAAAGTTCCACGCGGCAGCTTTGCATTGGGGCTTGGGATGCTTTATTAAGGCTGGGAGGGGCACCCGAGAGGAAGAAGAAGAAATATCCAGGGACCTGAATAAACTGTTGAAAGAAGATTCTCGAGTTGCGTCTTCCTTGCGGGCAAGGGGTCGCGACAGGAATTCTCCTTGGAATCTGGAGCTTGGGTCCTACCAATTTCCTTTTGTATTGAGACAAACTTTCTTGCTAAGCAGGACATACCAAATCTTATGTCTCCAAGGAAAAGATGGAGTCATCACAACTGTGCAGTCCTTAGTGATAGGAGCAGGACACTGGAACTGAGAAGGACAGGTAGTGCTGGTTTCCTAGGTAGGATGGCAAATATCTATTAGTTGATTCTGAGCTATTGCTGGTGCACTCTTGGCTTAGTAAATAGATCAACTGGACTAGGTTTCTCCCACCTGAATTCTAGACATAACTCTGACATTAATTAATGATAATTGCAATTTCTGTAGTTTTTATTTTCTCTTGGGGAAGGGTATCTTTATGTGTCAATGTGCCTTGCAGATTTTAAATTCTGAGGCTAAAAAGAAGTACAGGATTAGAGGAAGTTTGCTCTCCTACTTGTTCCATGGCTTTGAATTCAAGCAGTATAAGTACTGCATTCTCAGCAAGATAGTGAAAGAGGGATAAAAATCAATATAAGATATAATGTCTTAGAGCATCATAAATTTGGGTACATTGAACAAAGAAGAAAGAGGGGAGCCAACTGGTCATGGCAGAGATACTTGTTTACCACCAAGGAAAGGGATAATGGAGAGAAATACAATGAACTGATTTGGTGCAGAGAAATCTGAAACCAAAAATGTAGCCTGATTTGGTGGATGTACTTTAAACTGGTGCCTGAAAAGTGCCCTGTGTTTCTCAAGTGATTGTGGAGAGCTGAGGCAGAGCCATCTTGAGCTAGCCACACTATAGCTCCAGCAGTTGAGGTGGACATTCAGAGCAAACAATGCCATACTGTCTCAGCAAGCACCTACCATGCAGCCTAGTGTGTACCTAGCAGAATGTGAGTGAAGCAGGCACAGAGAAGATTGTACCCAGGGGTATATATCAGAAAAACAAAAGGGAGCCCAAGTCACTTTTCCTTTGGGTCTGGCAGCTCATGTGACTGCCTGAAGTGGGTGGAGAATCTAAACAGGCAGGTATGAATATACTCAGAGACTAAGATTTGGAAGGCTATGTTCAAGGAGAGATATTATTTTGCAGATTGCCTCCCACAAGTAGAATTCTTGGGTGTTCTGAGATCCAGGATACTGACAGAGATTGGCAACTGTCAATACCTATAATTGTGTTGATCTAGTCTCTCCAGAACAGATACCATCCAAGGAAACCCATTAGGCCTGAGGCCTGATTTAGACTTAAGTCTTAGCTTCCAGAACTCCCCTTCCCATAAAATTCAGCACCACCCTTGAAGAATATAGCTATGGTTTCTGCAGTAAAAAAACTTTTAACAGTGTTTTCTACTTCATTAAACCTTATACTAGTGAGTAGAGAAGCTCAGGGCTATTTCAATCAACATCAGTCTTAGGTAACCTCGACTGGAAACTCATAGAAGAATACAAAATGAGGAAGGTGTTAGCTTCCATCCCTTACATGTTCTCTTTTTCTCTCTTTCTCTCTCTTCTAAGAAGAAACAGAAAGACAGTTGAGCATAGGCAGTGAACATCTATTCTCATTAACAAATTTGACCACCTCAGAGGAGACAATGTCTTCATTTTTCATTAAGAATCATTTTCATTTTCTTATTGGTGTTTTTGCTGTGCTGATTCTTTTCTGGATACATATACATGTACATATTTGTTTATTTTTTTTCTCATTTGTATAATTTTAAACATGTAGTTATTTTTTTCTTGCCGTATCTTTTGAGGTTTGGGGTTTTTGATTTGTATACTTTGGTATTATTTTCATTTGTTTTTCTGGCTTTTTTTTCCCACCGGTTAACAGCCAAATTCTCTTGTTTTCTCTCTCCCTTTAGTTTGTTTCCCCTATTTTTCTTCTTCTGATAACTATCACAGGCTAAGTCTCTTCTGCCTTCTCTCTATTTACTTTTTGGAATTGTAAATTCTTTTCTACTTTTCTATCACATCTTCTTTTCTCTTAATTACTGTATTTTTTACCATCTTTTTTCAGTTGAATAGACCATGCTGAAGACAGAATTTCAAAGCTGGAAGAAAAAATGGCCAGCCTTAAATATTTAGACAGTATTTAAAAAACAAAACAAAACAGAAATCATGACCTGAATGAACAAGAACTCTGAGACAACATTAAGAGATCAAATTTAAGAATTACTGGAAGCAGAGATCCAAGATGGCAGAATAGAGGAGGTCACATTTGTAGCTACTCTGTGGCATGAAACTAAAAAAGCAGACAGTCAGCTTCTTCACCAGGTTGGTGAACACAAAAATGGAGGGGGACTTTACTGGAACCTAAAACTGAACATTGGTTGGGTATAATAAAATAAGGAAGAGATCCCTAAGAGTATAGCTGCTGTCACAGCCAGGCCAGACACTCCAGCCAGAATTGTCCCTCTGTGAGCAGAGGGGAGGGATAAGGATATTAAAGGAACCTGAATTTTTGGAGGTCTGAGATATGTCTGGGTATGGAGAATTTATAGACCAAGAATATTGCTCAACAAACCTGAAGGTCATGCTTCATGTTATCTGAGTGTAGGGAAAGCCGCTGCCATCTCTCCAGGTGGCGAGCAGAGGACAAAGGAAGAAACCATTTTGTAGCTTCAGTTTGGGGCCAGCAGCTGAGAAAGCTGATTCCTGGAAAATTCAAGTTTGGCCTGAAATACAGGCCCAGTAAACACATGCTCCATGACATAGAGTGTGCTTCAGTGACCAGAAGAAAATCAAACATGAAAAGTGAAAGGAAAGTGAGAAAGCAAGAGATGGGCTGACAAGAAATAAAGAATGGAGACCAGACAGAGATCCACATGAGGGTTTATTTGTCAAAGCTGCCAAATAAAGGCCATCTCTCTATAGAGAGAAGAGAGGCCCTGAGATGTTTGGGTGTTCAGCTTTTATGGGGTAGGGGTTTGGAATTGTAGTTGTGGCACTATGGGAGAGTTGTGGCACTATGGGAGAGTTGTGGCACTATGGGAGAGTTGTGGCACTATGGGATAGGCTTGCTGGTGCTTGCATCAGAACTAGGCAAGTGGGAATAGCACGGGACTGGCTTGGGTTGATGGCACCATGGGGCTTTCCATGATATGACCCTATTCATAGAAGATCCATAATCCTCCACTGAAAGACTGCTAGAGCTAAAATACAAATTTAGCAAAGTGACAGGTTACAAAAATCAAGATAAAAAATCAATAGACTTCTTATATATCAACAATGATCTGCTGAGAAAGTAATCAGGAAAACAATTTTATTCAAAATATCCTCCAAAAAACATGAAATACCTAGGAATATAAAACTAAACAAGAAAGGGAAAGACCTCTACAATGAAAACTATAGAACATTGAATAAAATTATACATAACGAGGGGATTTGTTGTTACATGCTCATACATGCACACTAATACAATATAATTTGGTCAATATCACTCGCCAGCACTTCTCCCTGGATCTTTTTAATCAAGAGCTTCCTATATATTAAGCATATTAGTTGTTTGTCTATAATAGACTGCAAGTGTTTCTTTCTATTGGCCATTTATCTTTTGCTTTATAATTTTTAGGGGGTGATATAAAATTATTTATATACATACTTCAATTTGTTAATTTGGATTTCACATTGTCAGTCTGGAAACAGAAAACAGTCCTTTATTCTATGTATTACACAGACTCTTTTAATGGTATCTTTTGTTAGGTAATTCTTAATTTTAATATATTAGGACTGACTAGTGTTTTCCCTTTTGATTAGTACTTTTTGAACTCAGTCTCAGATAGCACATTCTATCTTGATATTTTTCTATATTACTGTCACCAGTCTAAGAATCTTTTCTCACTGTGTTACATTGAGATATGAGGAGCTGGGTGAATTTGTGAAGTGTTTTTTGCTGGTCCATGAGATACAAGTATAGAGATTTAGTAAATGTGTAGAGATGTTAATAGGAATGTGGCCTTAGGGAGGCATGCAAGATAATTTAGGCTCCCTGGTGGGTGTCAAACTCAAGTGGAGAGTCGAAGGTTACCTAGCTGTGTACCAGTCCTGTGCACTAGGACCAGGCATGGATCCTAGAAAGTTTAGGTATTTTAAAGAAAATGACTTTAGCACTGATAGTGTGAGATGCACACTTTAATAAGCTCTACTCTTTTCCTTTTTATATTAGTTCGTGATCTCCCTGGACACTAATTTATTTTTTGTGAATAGTGTAATGTAGGGGTCTGATTTTGTTTTATTTTCACACATGTTTATCCTATTTTCCCATAACACTTATGCAAGTTACTGTCTTTTCCTCATTGCTCCCTGGGGCTTGGAGCAACTGTGTTTGCAGGGCCTCTTCCGATCCCTCGATTCTGTTTCATTGGTCTTTGTCTCTTCATTGCACCAGTGCCACACTGTTATGATTCTAGCTTTAAGGTAATTCTTGATGTATGGAAAAGTAAGTTCTTTTATTCTTTTTCAGAAGTCTCTTTTTTTATTTTTAGCTCTTTACATTTATTTTTACAAATTTTAGAATCATATTATCAAATTATATACAACCTAATGCATAATATAATCTTTTAAGCCTTTTAAATACAAATTTTATTTTATCTGTAGAATTTTATTTTATCTGTAGAACTATTTAGTCTTTCAGTTTGATATGGGGTTGTGTTTTCACATATCTTCTGTTGCATTTAATCTAAATCATTGTGTTACCCAGGTATCTAGTTTTGATAATTTAGTGAGCTGCACTTTGAAGATTTGTGCATATTTGTAAAAATAAAATATGTTAAATGTGTTACAAAAATATGATAGTAGAACTATAAAAAGTTACAAAATCTAGGATTAAATTCAATGAAAGATATGCACAATATGTACACAGAGATTCCATGCAATTTTAATTCTTATCTAATATTTATTTATACTGTTAGAGAAGTTGTTAGGTTTTGTATATTGAGCTTGTGGTGCCCCCCTTCTAAATTTTTCTACCTAAGCTCTCTGTTTTTCCTAAGGGAATGATGAAATGGGAGCAGTTAGTCTGTTCCTTTTGGAGGTGTACTGCAGTTTACAGGTAGATAGAGCTAGTGAGAGGTCCTCAGCTCTGTTATCTGAGTTGGTAAGGAAAGTTTGCTGTGCTTCAGAAAGTGATGTTGATTATAGTTTTCTATTGGATCAATTTTCTCAACTTATGGGAATTTTCTTCTATTTCTGTTAGGGTTTGTAAACAAGTCAGGATGGCACCTGGCAAATGTTAGAGTCTGTAAACAAGTCTGGATGGCACCTGGTATTTTGCCAGGGGGAGTGGTTTGTGAGGTGGCACCAGCGAGCCATTAAGTGTGGAGATTTCTTATTGGTTGACTGCTGTATCTATTTTATGTTAATTAAGATAAGCTGTGTGGAATGTATATATACCAATCCTATCCTACAATAAACGGCTCCAAGTCCTGCTGTATCAATCTACACAAGTTCCTCGTCACCCCCCCCCCCCCCCGAAGCCAGACTGCGGCATATTTCTAGTTTGAACTAGTTTTTACCTCAACTTTGGAAGAATTTTTGATCAATTCTACTAATTTCTTTGTTTTAAATCAAAGTAGGCCCGGGGCAAAATATATCCACTACATTTTGGGGAAAACTGTGATATAAATGTTTTTTGAGTGTTTAAATAATTGGGGTAGAGGGGGAAATCAAAAGAAGAATACTATTTCCTGACATGTGGTGAGCCGTGTTTGTAGACCGTTGCCGCCATTAGAAGTTGGCGCCGGTCTCCGTTGTAGATCTTGGTAAACAACTCCTTATTAGGAAAAGTTGGCGCACTGTCCCTCAACACCCTATGAGAAAACCCCGCGTGGCAGCTTTGGATTGGACTTGAGTAAGCTTTATTAGGCTGTGTGTGGGTGCGTGGAAAAAGAACGCTCTTGAGAGAAAACTAGAGTTAAGGCCTGAATAAACCGCTGAAAGAAGAATCCTGTGTCGTGTCTTCCTTGCTGGCGAGGGGGTCGCGACAATTCGTGGCCCGTACGGGGAACCGAATACCTCTCAATCCCAGGATCCAGAACTTTCAGCGGTCAGGGTGGTGCACCGGTAAGTTCCCAGGTAAGTGGGAATCCACGGAAAAATTAGCGGGTCGCTCCTCTGTAAAAAGAGAGAGCGGGGATTTTTTGGACTTTCGCTTTATTTCTTTGCTTTCGCTTTCTGCATTAACGCCATGGGCGCCTCTGCTTCTAGCCCTATTCTGTTAGCCCTGGATGGACTGCTACGATCTAAAGGTTTAAAAGTTAAACAGAGTACTTTGCAGATGTTTTTAAAACAGGTAGATCTAGCGGCCCCGTGGTTTGCTTACTCGGGCAGCGACCCCCAGCTGGGAAAAACTAGGCAGGGATTTAGATTTTGCATACGAACAAAGGACCCTCGAAGGTGGGGTGATCCCCTTATGGAAGTTAGTGAGGGGTTGTTTATCTGACAGTAGATGTCAGGATGCCCTAACCAAAGGACAGGAGGTTCTTGAACAATTGCATGAGGAGAGGTCCGAGGGAGCTGAAAGTATTAAGAGTGGGGGAAGTGATAGAGATAATAAACGTTCAAGCCAGCCAAAGACTAGACTTTATCCAGATTTGACTGAATTGAAAGCCGTTGAGGAAGACAGTAGTTCAGACAATGAGGAAGTATTGGAATTGCTATCACGGCAAGCTAGAGAGAAAAGGGGAAAAGGTGAAACTAAAGGGCGAAGTGATCCCCGTAAGGCTGTCTACACAGAACATAAGTACCCAGAGACAGATGTGGGTATGAGGAAGAGGGGGAGGATGCTTTGGAGGTTCCTCCTGACCCTCCACCCTATCCTAACCCAGGACTCAATAGGACGTTTCATGCACAAACATGGAGAAAGGTTCATTCGGACATGGGTCTAGCATTCCCTGTGTTTCAAGATGCCAATCGGTGGCGATATCATGAACCCCTTGACTTTAAAATTGTCAAGACATTGGCTGAATCAGTCCGAACCTATGGTGTGTATGCTGCATTTACACTTACCCAGGTGGAGGGCCTTTCTCGCTTTTGTATGACTCCATCTGATTGGGCGAGCCTAGTGCGCGCCTGTGTTTCTCCAGGAAAGTATCTGGATTGGAGAGCATTTATGTTAGAGGGGGCAGTAGAGCAGGCGGCCCAAAACCATGCGGCGGGACGCCCTGCCTGGGATAAGGACATGCTTTTGGGACAGGGCAGATTTGCCAATCAACAAACAGGGTACCCACCGGAAGTATATGCGCAAATCAACAACATCTGCATCTGAGCCTGGAAGTCCTTGCCTAACAGAGGGGAAGTATCTGGTAATCTAACTAAGATCATCCAAGGCCCCACAGAGCCTTTTTCTGACTTTGTGGCTTGGATGGTGGATGCAGCAGGGAAGATATTTGGGGACCCTGATAGAGCTATGCCCTTGATCAAACAACTTGTTTTTGAACAATGTACTAAGGAATGCAAAGCAGCTATAACCCCATATAAAAATAAAGGAATAGAGGCATGGATGAAAGTCTGTAGGGAAATAGGTGGGCCCCTTACTAATACAGGGTTGGCTGCTGCCGTTCTCCAGCTAACCCGAAAACCACCACCTCATACAGGAAAGTGCTTTAGATGTGGCCAGGAGGGACATTTTAAGCGTGATTGTCCCCGAACATGTCAGTTACAGGACAAAAAAGGGTCATCCTCAATTGTTCGACAGCCGGGACTATGTCCTCGTTGCAAAAAGGGTAAACATTGGGCTAATGAACGCAGATCAGTCAAGGATATCCATGGACAGCTAATATCAGATAAACAGGTGCCAAAAAACGGCCAGAAGGGCCCTCGACCTCAGGGCCTACAAATATATGGGGCAATGGAGAATGGGACCATGGAGAGCGAAACATGGCCATCTCTACGACATCCCAAAGACCGCGGAGAACCACTACAGGTGCCGCGGGACTGGACCTCTGTTCCGCCTCCAGACTCGTATTAACACCTAAAATGGGAGTCTAATTGGTGGAAACTGACTTTAAAGGACCTTTGCCACCTGGTACTGTAGGGTTGTTAGTGGGGCGTGCTTCTTCCACTTTACAAGGCCTTTACATCTTCCCTGGAATTATTAATCCGGATAAAATAGGAACAGTAAAGGTTATGGTAGAAGCTCCAAAAGGTATTGTGTCCATCTCCCCAGGAGACCGGATTGCTCAATTGTTAATTTTACCCAGTCTACATACCCGTTTTCCTGCTGGCTCCCATTTGAGATTAAACGATAAGATTGGAACTACGGAGGGAAGTTGTGTATTTTTGTCCTTAGAAATGGATGACCGTCCCACATTGAAATTAACTATAGAAGGCAAATCAATTTTAGGATTACTGGATACTGGAGCAGATCGTAGCATAATAGCAATGAAGGACTGGTCAAAGGGGTGGCCGGTGCAACTCTCAAATCAATCGCTGAGGGGTTTAGGATATGCTCAAGCTCCACAAGTCAGCTGTAGACATCTATCATGGAAAGATTCTGAAGGACATTCTGGCATTTTTCAACCATATGTACTTGATCTTCCAATCTCCCTATGGGGACGTGATCTTATGAAGGACATGGGGTTTCAACTTAGTAATGAATACTCAACAGTTGCCCAAAAGATAATGCAAGACATGGGATATAGACCAGGTCTTGGATTAGGTAAAAATTTACAGGGACGTAGACGTCCCATACAATCAATACCAAACCTTAACAGACATGGGTTGGGTTTTTCTTAGGGGCCGCTGAGGATCAGGTGCCCATTACCTGGAAATCAGGGGAGCCAGTATGGGTGCCTCAGTGGCCACTCTCCTCTGAGAAACTGACTGCAGCACATGTTTTAATTCAAGAACAGTTAAAGTTAGGACATATATGGCCATCCACTTCTCCTTGGAATACACCCATATTTGTCATTACAAAAAAGACTGGAAAATGGCGGTTGCTGCACGATTTACGGGCTATTAATGCTCAAATGCAACTCATGGGATCTATTCAGAGAGGGTTGCCTTTGCTTTCTACTATCCCTAAAAATTGGCCAGTGATATGTATAGATATTAAGGATTGTTTCTTTTCCATCCCATTGCATCCTCTAGATTCATAACGTTTTGCTTTCACCTTGCCTTTGTGTAATCACGAGGAGCCTGATCAGAGGTTTGAGTGGGTGGTTCTGCCGCAGGGCATGTCAAATAGTCCTACTATGTGTCAAATGTTTGTCGGTGCGACTATTGCTCCACTCAGACAAAAATATCCATCATTAAGGTGTGTACATTATATGGATGATATTTTGTTAGCAGCAAAGACCCAATGTATGTTGGAGGCTGCTTATACTGACTTAGTACATTTGCTACAGTTAAAAGGCTTGCTTATTTCACCTGATAAGGTACAGATAGGGGACTCCATTAATTATCTTGGTGCTACTATCTCTTGTAAAACTATCACACCCCAAAAGATAACTCTGAGGACTGATAAATTACAGACGCTAAATGATTTTCAAAAATTATTGGGTGATATAAATTGGATTAGAAGCTACCTACATATTCCCAATGTTGAATTAAAACCTTTGTATGAAATTCTTAAAGGTGATTCAGATCTTACTTCCCCTTGACATCTTACTGAGGAAGCCAGGTCAGTTTTGGTTAAAGTGGAAGAGGCTATACAACATGCTAGTCTTTGTAGGTTTCAAGAGGATAAACCTCTCCAACTATGTGTGCTCGCCACTGTGCGACAACCTACTGGAGTTTTATGGCAGGATGGTCCTTTACTGTGGATACATCCACGTATGTCCCCTGGAAAATCCCTTGAGTATTATCCTGATGCAGTTGCTTCCTTAGCTATGTTAGGGATACAACAAAGTGTACAATTTTTTGGTTTCTCTCCAACATCTGTGATTGTTCCTTATACATGTCAACAAATTCTGGTCTTATGTGCTAACTTGGATAATTGGGCTATATTACGATGCTCTTTTCCAGGAGAGATAGATAATCACTATCCATCACATCCTCTTATTACATTTATTAAGGAAAATCCTGTCATTTTCCCTAAAATCACTTCTTCCACGCCTATTCCAGGAGCTGCAAATATCTTTACAGATGGATCTAAGACTGGTATTGGAGCTTATGTGATAAATGATCAACCTCCTATCCAACATGAGTTTGCTCCTGGTAATCCACAATGGGTGGAGCTGCAAATTGTCATAAAAGTTTTTGAACAATGTCCATTTCCTTTTAATTTGATCTCGGATTCTGTCTATGTAGTTCAAGCTTTAAAGGTGTTGGAAGCAGTGGGTCCCATACACACATCAGGAGTAATGTCTTCCCTTTTTCTCCATCTTCAAACATTGATTTGGAATCGTTCCGCCTGTTTTTACCCCTTGCATATTCGAGCCCACACAGGTTTACCGGGTGCTCTTTCTGCGGGCAATGCCCAGGCAGATCTTGCTACTCGTCCTTCTTGGGTGTTCCCTATTTCCTCCTTAGATCAAGCTGCAGACTTTCATAGTAAGTTTCATATTAATGCACGAGCACTTCAGAAACGCTTTACCATCTCCCGTGCTGATGCTCGACAGATTGTGTTGGATTGTCCTAATTGTGTGATTTTACATCATCCTCCCTCTATAGGCGTAAATCCTCGTGGTTTACGGCCTTTAACTATATGGCAAATGGATGTTACTCATGTTCCTGACTTTGGTAAACTTAAATATGTCCATGTATCTGTAGATACTTGTTCTGGCATTATCTATGCTTCCGCTTTGTCTGGGGAAAAAGCTGGAAATGTTATCACACACTGCTTGGAAGCTTGGGCAGCCTGGGGATTACCACAGTCCATTAAGACGGACAATGGTCCAGCATATACTGGGCGACAATTTTCTTCCTTTTGCAGCAAGATGGGTATCCAACTTGTCCATGGTTTACCTTACAATCCACAAGGCCAGGGCATTGTAGAGCACGCTCATAAGACTCTAAAAGAGATGTTACTAAAACAAAAAGGGGGAATTGGCTTAGGCCACTCCCCGAAAGAGCGCCTCTCCCTGGCTCTATTTACTATCAATTTTTTAAATCTGGACATCCAAGGGCGCTCTGCTGCAGATAGGCATTGTTCGCCCTCTGCCCCGAATTTTGGGTATGTTAAGTGGAAAGATGTCCTTTCCGGACAATGGTATGGGCCTGATCCCGTGCTGGCATGGGCACGAGGTTCTGTTTGTGTTTTCCCACAGGACCGAACGGAGCTGGTGTGGATCCCTGAACGGCTAACGAGAAAAGTCTCGAAGACAACTGACCAACAACGGGGGACCCTACAAGAGTCCAATGATGAGACCCTTCATTCTGCTGAGTATCCTGGCCCTATCACAGACGATGATGGTCCAGATGTTACCAATGCAGTGGTGGGCGGTAGCTCGGACATGGCCGATGCCGATGCTGGTCCATAAAAATTCTAGTGTCCTCCCCCCACTCTTTTTTCTACTTCATGTGAGATGTCTGCCCCTTGTGTCTCCCCTAGAGGAGACGGGGAACGGGTTTTCAACCTTTCTCGTGTTAATCTCACGGGAACTTTCTGCTTCAGTTTCTTGATAACCCGTTGTATTCGCTTACAGCGCAACAATTTGACCAATTGGGAGGACCCCTTACAGAACAGTAGGGTCTCATTGGGAATCTTGTTTGCGGCGCTTAGCCAAGTGAGTGCGGGGATGAAGGAGGGCTCAGGAGAGACTACAAATTCGACCGAAATGAATATCACCACTTTGGCTATAACTTCCCAGGTGTCACTCCCGGTGGCTCTTTTTAACGTTAGTAATGCCACTTATTTTAAGGCCTCTCCTTATTGTACCCCGTACTATTCTTTCCCCCGACATTCACGCCTTGTCAAGATCATTCTTGGGAGAAGCGCCAAGTTGCTGTGGGTTTCTCTCTTTCCCCTTCTCTTAAAAGGTATTTGTATAACTCTTCCAAGGCTAATTCCACTACAGGAACATGCTGGTCTTGGTTTCAATGGTTGATTTCCAATGAAAAGGGGGCCACAGCTGATGTCTCTGCTCTGGCTCAATTGAGAGGAGTCCAGAGTTGGCTGTTTAATGTGTCTGGCTCTGTACAGGACACTGTTAATGGTAGGAGGCTTAAAAACATTTCATACAATTCTCAGGTGTCCAATGCTACACTGCCCCCTGCAGCAGTCTGTCTTCATTCTCCGTTTCTGTTCCTTTTGATCAATGATACCAATACTACAGAATCGGATATGACTGACTGTTCAATTTTGTACATGTGTCTTGTCTGAGTGTTGGAATGGATCCTGGAGCACGGCAGTTGTTATGAAGGTCCCTACTTTCGTCCCGATTCCGGTTACTGCGGATCCGGACTCCTTCCCTATTATTGAGGTGCTCAGGAGCCATAGGGATTTTGGAATCATGGCAGCTATTGTGACAGCGGTTGCCGTGTCTACTGCTGCAGCGGTCACTGCCGGAGTGGCCATGGCTAGTCAAGTGCAGACTGCGGCCACGGTTAATCAGGTCATCCAACAAACTTCCAGCATTTTAGAGTCTCAAAGTAAAATCAATCAACATATTTTATCAGGAATTTTGGTCGTTAATCAAAGGGTGGATCTCCTCCAAGCTCAGATTGAGGAATTGTCAGACCTAGTACATTTGGGTTGTGTTGATCATCGTGCACATCTATGTATAACATCTCTCAGATTTAATGATTCCAGAAATACCTCTCAAATCATTGGACAGTACCTGGCAGGAAACTGGTCCATGGAAGCAGAGAAGTTGATCCAGACCCAACTGACACAAATTGCCATGTTGAACAACACTCGTGTGGACCCTGTGACATTGGGCCAATTTACGAATTGGCTGTCTTCTGCCTTTTCTTTCTTTAAGGAATGGGTGGGAGTAGGCATTTTTGGAGCGATATGTTGTTTTGGGGTTGTCCTTTGTCTGTGGCTTTTCTGTCGCCTAAGAGCTCGCCATAGCCAAGAAAAGGCTATGATCGTCCAGACTTTTGCAGCCCTAGAGAATGGTATCTCTCCACAAGTTTGGCTTGCGCAACTTAAGCAATGATTTCCTGGGTTTTGGCCATTGCACCCCAAGTCATCTTTGACATTGCACTGGGTTTGGCATGCCCTCCTCTTCCTGCCTTCCCAGTTTTGGAAGGCCCATGCACTCTGCAGGCCTTGTTGCCATTGCACGCAGGTGGGCTTCCATGCTGGTGCTGCACTTTATGCTTTGGACCCTTTGTTTTCTCAGGGGCTGAGGGATGGTGTTGCCACTTCCAACCTCATAGTCACTGACCGGCTACTTGTAAAATCCCCTTTCTTTTTCACCGTCAGCATGATGCAGGATGCGAGGCAAGGCACTGCACTTGAGTGATCCGATCTCTGGACCTCAAGGGAAGCATGTCCTATTGCATACGGGTTTGGCGTCCACGCCCCGTCCCACAAAAAAAGGCGTCGGCTGATATAGTGTCAGATCTAGGGAAGGCACCTCCTTGGGACTGAGCCATACATTGCAGCCATGTTTGCACAGTGGGATAGGACCTCTACTTTCGCCTGCATTGTTTTTTAAGAGATAAGGGGGAACTGTGGTGAGCCGTGTTTGTAGACCATTGCCGCCATTAGAAGATGGCGCCGGTCTCCGTTGTAGATCTTGGTAAACAACTCCTTATTAGGAAAAGTTGGCGCGCTGTCCCTCAACACCCTATGAGAAAACCCCACGTGGAAGCTTTGGATTGGACTTGAGTAAGCTTTATTAGGCTGTGTGTGGGGGCTTGGAAAAAGAGAGCGCACTTGAGAGAAGACTAGAGTTAAGGCCTGAATAAACCGCTGAAAGAAGAATCCTGTGTCGTGTCTTCCTTGCTGGCGAGGGGGTCGCAACACTGACATGTGTTAATTATATGAAATACAAGTTTCCTTGTCCATTCTTAAAGTTTTATTAAAATATAACCCACTCATTTTACACATTGTCTGTGGCTGCTTTTGTACTGCAGTGCAGAGTGGAGCAGTTGTGACAGAGGCAGGATAGCCCGCAGATTCCAAAATATTTACTCTCTATACCTTTACAGAGGAAGTTAGGTGACAGTTTTAGAACATCATGATGATTACATGTTTATTCCTTTTTAGTCTTCTGTTCAACCATGAGTAACAGAAATCATACTCAACCATGCCTAAAATATATAAATATTTATTATCACACACAGATAAACTCCAGGCATAATATGATCATTCCTCACATCTTACACTCTGGAATTTGTATCTCATCTTCATTCTTATTGTCTGTAAGTGTCCCACAGATAATCCCATGGACATACTTTTAAATTTAATTTTCTTAGTACTTAAAATGAATAAAATTTCATCCACACAAGGGGTATAAAAATTGGAATTTAGTAATTTTTTATAATTATGCTTTAGCAAATGTTGCATAACAAAATGTTAATATGAGTTTGAATCACATGATTAGGTGGGTGGAGATTATTGGTGCCATATGCAATGGTCATGTCCCAGGCATCAATGACACCCACATTGAGATCTTTGAAAATGTCATTCAGGGTAAGATGCTGAATGTAACCATGGAAGTCTCCAAACCATTCTGTTTCTACGTGCATCTCCCTGATATTTTCTGTCTTAATGATCACTTTAGTGTCTGGGCTTCTTACGAATAGTCATTCAATAGCTTTTCAAACACTGATGGCCCTGTGATTGAAAAGATCAATGGGGAAGGGTCTGAAGTGGTGGCCAAAGGTTATGACAATGGCTGTGTTTTTATCCCCTGATATTAGGTCAATTTCTCAAGGGATGTAAGCTTCATCTGTCATAGAGTAGAGATTATGAGTGATAATAGGAAAACCATGTTTTTTCCATTGAATTTGAGTATGTCTTCCAGCATCCGGAAGCAAACGCTTTGGAAAAGATCCAGTTTCATGAAGATCAAAAACCTTCAGTGCTGATTAAAAAACAAAACAAAACAGATATTAACTAAAAAGTAACATTACTTCATTTTAAAAGAATATTCACAATATTATTTACAATACTTACCTGATATAGTTTTGTCAGAAGCATTCTAACATCTGGAATAAATTGCTAATTCACACGTGTGAAACGTCAATCAAAATGTAAAGTTTTCATTGGAGTTTATAAAGAGGAACAACATTTCTTATGAAAGAGGTAATAAAGCAGATTTCAAATTAAGATTGCATTCTAGAAAGCTAACTGAAATAATAATAATAATAATAATAATAATAATAATAATAATAATAATAAACCCAGCCCAAGTGAGAATATATGGAAACCTTACTGAAACTACTTTATGATCAGCCTGAACTTCCAAAAGAATATAAAGTAAGTATATATTTTTTACTACTTTGGGTAAGTAGTAGATCCACTGACACAGTGTGGAGTCTCCCAGGAGGTAAATGAGTTTTCCTTTCAAGCAGCCATTGATGTTATTTGTATCTAGTTGAATCTGGTTACAAAATGTTGTTATCCACCTTCCTTGTAAAGTGTATCCACCAGGGACAGGAATCTTCATTCCAATTTGGCATTTCTCTGTGCTCTTTTCACTCTCTGGGAGCAGAGATCCTGTGGTGAGTGGTGGTAGTGGCATGTGTAAACAACAGCCTCCTTTCTTGGTCCTTCCCTTCCTGATTTCTTTCTCTCTCCCTATAGTCTTGTCTTCTGTCTCTTACTAGAGGTATTTTTTGATCACAGGCTTTGTTTTAGGCACTGCTACTCAATCTTTTGAGAGATTTTGAGTCATACTGACCCTTCCCATTCATTTTCTCCTACCTGGGCTCCTTAGCTAAGTTGTGATGTCCTTTCTTTTCTTTCCTTTCCTTTTCTTTTCCTGTGATATTATAGTGACTTTTCTGTTCTCTACTCTGAATGGTGTTACTGGATTGCCAGCGTTTGTCTTTGTTATTGAATCATTTTTATTTGTTCCATCAATGAAGGAACTGTGAAGTGTGCAGTGTTTAAAAAATGGCTTAAAATATAACATGCATACATTTTGAAAACCTTCAACAGTATGAAATACCTACCTTGAATTAATGTTTTTTTTTTTAATAGGACCTTGCTAAAGGTGATTTGCAGTATTCCACAAAAACCAATATTCTGAGCCATTGAAGCCTGTTTTCCTAGAGTGGTAGGCTCTCTAATGGTCTGTCTTCTAAGGTACCCCATGTGACAGAGCACCAACTCTGCCATGCTATAACAAATGTCCTCAGATGTCTGACATCATGCTTCCTTGCCAAGCTCTATGCTGCTGCACAACTGCTGAGCCATTGCCTCATTAGTTTTATTGGTTGTTGATTTGATTTTTTTGCAGTGTGTGGAATGGGACCCTGAGCCTTTGCATGCTAGGTCAGCACATTATCACTGAACTTCCTTTTATAGTTCAGCCAGTTGGAAAGAGACAAATGGATGAGGAGGGCAAGCTGTTTTGCTTTTAAAGGTGTTATGTACAAATTTCCCATAACTTTCCTATTTTTTACTCCTAGAAAAAATGTAATGTGGCCATAAGTAGCCACAAGGAAAGGTGGCCAGGGGTTCAGCTAAACTAATGGTTTCTCTTCTAGAGTAAGAGAAGGAATGGATAGTGGGGGATTACCAGCAGTCTTTGCTTTACCTTCCTTGTTTAGCTCCTCATAGGCATTGCAGTCTCTGTTTGCCTGTGTCCACAAAATAGTATTTCCTTACGTGTTGGTACTGTACAGTTGAGCCACTGTATCCATGGGATCTGTATCTATGGATTCAACCCACCATGGATTGAAAATATTTGGGATTTTTTTTTATCTTGCTAAACACATGCAGATTTTTCTCTCCTTTTTTCCTTAAACAATATAGCATAGCAACTATTTATATAGCATGTATGTTGAATTGGGTGATATAAGTATTCTGGAGATGATTTAAAGTACATGGGAAGATGTTGTAGTTTATACCATATACCATGCCATTATATATAAGAGGTAAGCATCTTGGAATCAATTTTGATATCCCTGATGGGTCCTGAAGGCACCCCCCCCATGAATATCAACAGATAAATGTATTTTTAATTTGAGGACAAGGTGGCAAAATGGTGCTGGTGGCAGAATTAGAAAATGAAACTGGAAGAGCTATTAAATCCTTGTGATCTTTCTTGCCAGAGGTAGTTTTCCTAATCGTATAATCATGTTGATATTTTACTGTGACATAGTTGCTCTTGTAGGAAGCTCAATAACACTGCATCATGGATGCTTGAATATCATAAGCCTAAAAACTCAACACCCACAATTACCAAGTATTCCCTGTGGGAAGCCATTCTCACACGTGATTGGGCACCTCCCTGATTGGGTGTGAGGCATTCTGGCCAAACTGTGTCAGAGCTTATCCCCACTCTCTCCAGGTGCGAGAGCCTGTCCGTGTGGGGGTGTGACTGACCATTGACCCTGAGACCAATCACTGACCCTGACCTTGGAATTCTGCCCCCCTGGACCTTCATTGGATGGAATTTTCCCCTGAATTTCTTGTTCCCCAATAAAAGGCCACTCCCTCGCGCTCTCTCTCTCTCTCTCTCTCTCTCTCTCTCTCTCTCTCTCTCTCTCTCTCTCTCCTGCTAGTCCTGAGTAAGCCTTGCTGCCCCACCAGGTGGTTCGAGGCGAGAGCTAGATGAGGGCCGTTTGGAACCTGGTCAAAGAAAAAGGTAATTGAGTCTTATGGGTTTATTTTGATCTCACTAGTTAACTTCCATGCTACGAACCTCTTGTATGAAACCAGCATGCTGGTCGCATGGTGGAATTCCCCATCCCAGTAATGTACTGGCATATTCAAGATGATAGCCTTTGAACTTATTATTGAAAAGCGTATCCTGTATAATATTTGCATGCCAGAGAATTTATTTCCTTATGATTATTACATGTTTTTTTTAGAATAGGCTCAATATTTTGTGGTTAATTTTGCTCACCTTTTGGTTTAGAGATTATAGTAGGCAGACTGTGGCTCCCCATTATATTCAGGTCCTAATTCCTCAATCCTGTGAATATATTGCCTTGTATGACAGAAATATTTTCCAGATTGACTAAGTGTATAGACTCTGAGAGGGGACACCTGGATTATCTAGGGGAAGGGGTCCAGTCTAATTTCATTGATCCTCTAAATTGAAAGAAGGAGGCAGAAGGTAGGCCAGAAACATGTTACCTGAGTAACTGACTCATTGTTGTGGTTTTGATAAGGAAGAACTTAGTTTTATTTGTTGTTGTTGTTGTTTTGATTTTTTAGTTACAAATAAGGAGGGCATGTTTTAGAAGCCCAAAAGGCAAAGAAAGAGCTTCTTCCATAGACCTCCAGAAAAGAATACAGGTTTGCTCTATCTTGACTTTTTTGGTGAGACTGATATTGGGTGTTGGAAGAATAACACTAAGAGAATATGTTCATTGTATTAAAAGCCACTTGGTTGTAGCAGCAAGAAGAAATTAATGCAGAGAAAATTGATATCCTTTAAATATGAACTCATCCAATCCTTTATTTTATGTCCCTTAGTAACAATTTAAATTCTCTTTATGTAGTTCATACTTATTTTGTTCACTTGTGAATTTGCCTTTTGAAGTATTAAGGGGAGCATACCACTCTCTTCCTCAGTGGATCTCTGGAGTTTTCAAAAGTTTACCAAATAAACACTGAAATCTACAGCATGCCCCTGAGAATTTCCATAATTTGGCTTTTTCCTATTTTCTAGGCCAAACAGGGTCCAGATAATTTTGGTCAAAATTTGAAAAAAAAACAACAAAAAACAACAATAACCTGAGGCTATGGGTGTGGCTCAGTGACAGAGTGCTTGCCTAGCATGTGTGAGGCACTGGGTTCAATTCTAAGCACCACATACAAATTTATGAATAAAAGAAAAGTCCATCAATGTCTAAAAAGTAAAAAAATAAAGCTAAGGTATAAATAAGCATAGATATTATTCTTTCATGTGTAACATTGCTTTGTATTTGCCATTGAAACAATTAATAAATGAAAGATCCATATGAAATTGCTAAGTACACCAACTAAAAGCTGGAATTATGCCAACAGAGATGAGGAAACCAAAGCCAGAGTGTTTCTGCTCTGAAGCCATGGGTACCCATCACAGACATCTGCACAGCACCTCAGACTCTAGGAGATGAATGTAGGATACTAATACTTTCTCCTTTAGGATAAGTCAAGAAGAAATCTGCTATAAACAAAGTTTAAGCTAATTTCCTTGAATTGATTTCTTCTATAATGTTCAAAAGACTGAGATCACAGATACCTGGTAAGAATTATGTTGCTGGAAATCTAAAACTAATATAGTTAACACTGATAACTTTCCTCTGCATAAGACACATGACACATACACTTACCACAGAAAAAAAGCAGACTTACTGTTGCAATGGGAGACATCAATATTTTTAAGGTCTTTCATCATTTCAACTCCCACTTTGGACCTTCAAAAAATAAGATCATAGATTAGCCTGTTGTGTTTCCACACAGCGCAGGCCACATAAATCACCTCCTTGGAAGTAAAGGATAATTTTTAATTTTTTAATAATTGAAACTATTATTTTTATTATAATTTTTTCATATACTTGGTATTATAAGTAAATTAGGTTTTGGAAGTATTTCTATCTTGTGGAGAGGACCTGAAGTCCAGGAAATGTCTTCTCATCTGCCACATGCAATAGTATGTCCTTTAGAATCTTAGATTCATAATGTGTATCAAATCTGCAAGTTCTTTATCCTCTTCCATATCACCCATTCAAGTTTATAAAATATTTTTCTTGAATTATTGTGAGCCTCTAGTTGGCCAACCTAAGTTTTATCCCACCTAATTTCTTTAACACACCCTCCAGAGCATACTTTCCAATGGCAAATGCAACTTCATTACTGTTTAAAGCCCTTGATTGTGTTCGCATCACTTACCTAAGGAGTCCAGGCTCCTTGTCATGGCACCAAGACCCCTCATCACAGAGCCCCTGTTTTCCTCCTTAAGCATGTTTCCTGCTTTTACCTTCAGTTTGTCCTGCAATATGTGCTTTATGAGGATCATGCGAAGAAAGGTAATGTATTCATATGTATGCACTGTTGTACCCTAAATATCCATCAATGTGACTGGCAGAAAGTAATGTTCAACCTGATGCATGAATAAATAAATGCACACTCTATTTGTACACTGATTCTTTCCTCCACTTGATGAAAGCCTACCGGAATCTTCCTACTTTCAGCCCTACTGCTTATCTCCTGTGTATAACTGTGTGTAAATGGAGGCAGGCAGGAAGGGGTCAAGGGAACAATGAAGACTCAGGTGCCTAATACAACATATATACAACAGATATAAGTTGTACCCTGTTCTATGCTATGGATGTCTCTTTAGATCCAATCCCATGAAATGGTAAGTGATCCTTAGTGGGGTTCAGCCATCAGGATGGTTAATGGGGAGGAAGAGATGTGGTGAGTTGCACATTGGAGACAAAAAGGAAGAAAGGAAAACCAACTGTGCTTTTATTTGTTCAGAAGTAAGCCATGCACTATAGATCAGGATAGCTGCATAAGCATCTGGATAACTGCATTAGCATATGGAATGTGTGTTAGTTTTCCATGTTCTATGTTTACTCCTATTTCTTCTAAGCAAATATTTTTGAAACCTTGTGGAAAAAAACTTCTAAGCCTGACTTTGAAAACTTCTAAGAAAGGAATTGCTCAGAATCTAGCATTTCACTATTGCCACATGTAGAGAAAATAAGTCTCTAGGGGTACGAGAATAGATTTTGGCAAAATGAAAAGTGAAAAGGAAGTGGACTGAGGCTTATGGAAAATTAGCAAATGAACAGAAGTCTCTGGGACTGATATATGCCTCAGAGTTTTGCTCATAGTTCTTTTGTGTGTGTGTGTGTGTGTGTGTGTGTGTGTGTGATGAGAATTTCCTTTTGCAAATACTCAGAGAAGCCCATGAGAAAACCCTGATAGTTAATTCTAAGCCACAAAGTGAATTGTTTCCATCTTAGTGGAGAACAAGGAGACCAGGGAGTACACATCTGTTTGTGAAAAGTGGGAGAAGGGCAGGTGTGGCTGCAGCCAAGATTGATAGGGGAAATGTGCACTGATGTTAGAGGAGGCTGTTCAACCAGGGCTTCCAGGTAACAATATGGAGAAGTAGAAGTACTCCTCCACCCTAAGCAGTATACACTGAGGCGTGTCTGATCATGAGATCAGCTAGAGATGACCCATAGTGTGGGGACAAGTGCATGGAGTACTGCATACATGGCATATCTTAAGGGCATCTGAGTGGCAAATCATTCCCCTGTGCCATCGGCAAACCGCTTACCCCATAGGCACAGCCCTGGGTGTGGGGCCGGGTGTTGCAGTCCCTGTGCGTGCTTCACAGCCCACTCCTCGATTGGTTGCTGCAAGAACAGCTGGCCGGAAATTGTATTGGTGGCTGCCTGCAATCTGCTTAGCTAATGCCTGGGTATATATACATGGTAACTGCACAGTAAAATCAGATCTGCTTCCTACTTGGTCTCTGCAGATCTTGATTAGCGACTCCGCAGCCGCACTCTCTTCTACCCTGTTCCGTGGATCTCCTCACTGGGCAAGAGACAGCCCATGCACCTTAGGAGCTGGCCTTTTAGAAAGGTTGCTCAGGCTGCAGTGTAAGGAGGGTATGATGGTGATGGAAGGGAGACCAGGTGGGAACCCATTTCAGTCATGCAGATGAGGTAATGGAGGTCTCTGCTTGGATAGAAGCACTGGGCATGTAGAAGAATGAACAAAAAAGACATTTAAGAGGCAGAATCTTTGGGATATAATATGGAAGGTAAAGTAGCATGATGTTTTTATATATTTACAAGGAATATTTTTCCCCCAGTGGAACATCTATGAACACATAGCAAAATAGTTTTCCATAGAGTTTATTTTGTAAAATGTATAATTATAGTAACAATCCTTATTAATACAGAGATGTAAACGCATGTATATTATTGAATTCTTCCTGTGTAACCATCTTTTTGTGACTGTATCAATCAAAATGCAAACTATGGTGTTGAGTCATGAACAGGAATGCCATGAAAATATCACATCACATATATGATCTGAGAGGATCAATATTGAGACGGCCATTCATGACCCTACTCCCAATAGCTCTCATTGTATTAAAAATTATATTCACTTATGGAAAAGGCTTTTCTCCTTGACAGAAAGATAAGAAATTTCTCGGTTCGTGGAGGACATATAGGTCAGGGCCTCACAGGGCATGTGATGAGGCTTCTTGCAGTAGAAGGCTTCCTGGTCTCTCCCATACAGGTAGGTGCACAGTTCACTGCTAGAGTTTAGGGTCAGGCCACATTCAGTGAAGACTTGGGAGGTGCCATTAACAAATTTACCTTTGAAAATAATTTTATCATAGCCTTGATTCCTTGCCCTCCAGAGAGCCGACACCCCTTCACTGGGCTGGATGAGCAGGAGAGACAGGGAGACCTGACCCTCCCAGAACAGAGTGAAACTGACAAGGTAGGTGCCATTGTTGAAGTCTGTCACCTTTCCTGAGGCGCCTGCCTTCAGGGCTGGGGAGGACATCCTGGCCCTCAAAAGTCCCCTCCATATTCCTTCCTGCATCCCAGGTGGTCCCTGGCTTCCAGCAGGATGTCCAGCTGGTTCCCCCTGCAGTATGTGTCTCTAGGGTTGAGGATGGTGACTGTGCTGTGTGTGGTACTGGTGGTACTGTTCATGTGGGTGAAGGGTCTGGGCGGGATCAGTTGATTTAGTGTTTTTAGAATCTTCCTTATTCTCAGCTCAGTTTCTGTTGGTGTCTTTACAGGGCTCATCTTTATTTCAGAACACAAAGAGTTTGTGGAGATGTTCCAGGGACTTAAGTTGACAGGTACATTTGTAGCAGACCAAAGCTGAAATGATAACAAACAAGACATACTATTCATTAAATGTGTTCCCAGTAATTTTTATTTATAGCAAATTTGAGTTCACCTATTATCATCCATATTATTTAAACTTTCTGATAATTCAGCATAAAATAAAACCATTTACATTTTATGTCTATATTTTGGAGAATGCCTTAGCAATTATAAATAAACATACTCAATCTTAGATTTATATCTCAAGTAATACATCTGACTAAGAAGATGATGCTGGTTCACTTGTTCTTCCTTTTCAGATACACCCTACTCCCAATAGCTCATTTCTTGGTTCCTCCTCAGCATAGTTTTACCCATGTTTAACCATCTTTTCCTCCCCAGCTTATCATGGTTCCAGCTGCCACCATTTATCTCCTGGATTGTAGTTTCCTCCTCTAGTGGGAAGTGGTTCTCAGCCTTCATGAGGACAGTCCTGCTTTCTCTCCCTTTAGTTTTCCCCCTTGTAGTTTATCAGCCCTTTGAAAGCAAAACTCTATTCACATCTGCTTCCTTCTTAAATACCTTTGATGTCTTCTCATGATTCTAGGGATAAAATCCAATTTTAACAGGGTTTTATACTCTGGTCTGTCTTTTCTGCCTAGTTCTGCACTTCCTCCTGTGCACTCTATTTTGACAACACTAACTGCTCTTGTTTTTTGGAGATGACTTTCCTTTCTTGTATGTCTTGCACTTACTAAAACTTTCTCTTCTCTCTACATTGTTGGATACCTCCTTCTTTTCTCCAAACTACATAAAAATCTGTTAACTTCTCATTTAGGAATCCCAACAACCTTAGTTGTCACGGGACAGTGTTCTAGAGGTGCTCAAATTCAGTGGTTTCTGAATCTTGTTGATAATCAGAAGCAAATGCCAAGCTTTTCTCAAAATTTGGATTCTCAGGCTGCAGTCCAGGTCAACTGAACCATAGGTACTAAATGTGCAATCCTGGAGGATGTGGTTTTCAAATACTTCACAGACATCTTGTGTTCATATAAGGTTGAAAATACTAGTTATAGATCAGTGTTTGTCAACTGCCTCACATGTAAGAACATATGTAGAGCTTAAATCTCAGCAGTACAAAAAATCCTTTCCTGACTGCTCTGTGGCCCACCCTCAATCAGTTAAACCTTGGTGGTTGGTAACACAGTGGCATAGTAAACCAAAAGAGACTGGAAACCAAAAAATTATATGTAACTAAAATAAAGATGAAGGGAATATAAGTTCAATATTTAAGAATACTTAGTGAATTGAGAAACCTTTAGCTAAACCAAGCAAGAAATAGAGAGAGACACAGATATTTAAAGTCTAAGCAAGAATACTTTCATGTATGTTTGTATTTTATGAAAGCATAAAATAAGACCTTAGTATACCATTACAAGTTAGAGAAGTGGAATAGAAAGTAGCTATACAATCTACAAAATACAAATAATATAACCTGGTGAAAACATTTTTTTTCCATTTTGTCTACCTCCTAAAATTACAGGCTGAGGCATTTTTATTTGTTAGTACAAATATTATTAACTTGTATAATGAGGAAACACTTTATGCTGAAACTTGATAAATGCAAAATAGAAAAACTGAAAGTTTATACTCATGAACATGGCCTTTAAATTCTCTCTCCACAGATGCATACATTTATATATACATATACATATATATATATATATATATATATATATATATATATGAAAACATACATAGTTTAAAGAGTTATGTGAATGTTTGTTTCTATATTTTTCATGATTGCTTATGGATTTATTCAGAATTGTAAAGATGGGCCCAGGAGGAAAAAAAAATCTTTCAATATAGTTTATATCTTAATGGATTAAAGACAAATCTTGTGATTTTTTTCATTGTTTTCAAACATATTTGATGGGAATTGCACTGTAAAATAAGTATTCAGTATACTTTAAAATTTATTTAACACAAATGTTCAATAAGTACAGATAAAAAAATTAAAAGTCAGGATGAAGACAAGAATGTTGGCCACCATCACCTGAATTAATGTTCAATATGTGAGAGGTCCAGAGCAATGGAATCCAAGCAAGCAAGCAACCAACCAACCAACCAACAAATCAAAACCTTGAGTTTTGAGAATTTTAAATGAAGAGGCTTAATGATGACTTTTAAAATCATTTCTTTATTTTGTTTTCTGTAGATGTGATTGTCCACAAAGAAAACTTGAGCCTGAAAATTAATGGCAATAAGATATCAGGTAGGAGGTGAAAGCAAAATAATTTTTTTGGTACCATTAGTGCTTATCTATACAAAATAATTATTAGAAAATGAAATAGGAGATAAGTTCTGATTTGATGGAGACATTTTAAAGCTCTTATGAATATTTAAAAAGACCTGAATGAATATAAAGCTGTTCAGCTCTGAAATGTAAGACTTATTAATGTAAAACTCATATTTTAGGGCTGGGGATGTGGCTCAAGTGGTAGCGCGCTCGCCTAGCATGCATGAGGTACTGGGTTCGATTCTCAGCACCACATGAAAATAAAATAAACATATTCTCTTAAAGGGAACAATCCAACAAGAAGATATAATGATAATAAATATTTATGCCCTAAATATAAGCACACCCAATTGTATAAAAAAATTATCCATGACATTAAATCTCAGATAGACCATAGCACAATAATATTGGGTGACTTCAACACATCTTTATTGTCAATAGGTCATCATAACATAAATTCAATAAAGATATTTCCAACCTAAATGATGCTATAAATCAAGTGGATCTAAAAGACATATACAGAATATTTTACCTCCAAACAGCTGAATTTAACTTTTCAGCAATTCATGGATTTTTTTTCCCAAATGGACCATATTCTACGTCACAAAGTAAAGCTTAAAAATATTTTTAAAAAATTGATATGAGGGGCTGTGGTTGTGGTTCAGTGCTAAAGCACTTGCCTTGCACATGTGAGGCTCTGGGTTCGATCCTCAGCACCACATATAAATAAATAAAAATAAAGGTATTGTGTCCAACTACAACTAAAAAATACATTTTAAAAATTGATATGATCCCATGCATCCTATCAGATTATAATGGAATGAAACCAGAAATCAACAGCAAGAAAAATAACAGAAACACTATGGGCATACAGAGATTGAACAGTATTCTTTTTTATGATTTTTATTAGTTCATAATTGTTACATATAACATTAGGTTTCATTTTGACATAATTATAAATGCATAGAATATGATTTTCTCTAATTCAGCTGCCAGTCCTGACCCTTACCCTACCTCTTTTTCCTCCCCCATTTCCTTTTATCTATTCTACTGATATATTTATTTATGTTTTTTTAAGCAGTGTCTTGTGGAAATACATAATGGTGAGTTTCACTGTAGTTTATACATATATGTACATTGGAAAGTTAGTTCAGGTTCATTCAACTGTTTTTACCTTATCCCATTCCTTCTCTCTCCCCCAATTGTCCACATGAGATAAGTAAACTGCCTGAGTTCTACTACTATTTAACATTGGGCTGGAGGTATTTGCTAATGTGACTGGACAAGGGAAAGCAAATACGTCATTGGAATTGGAAAAGAAGAGGTGAAATAGTCTTTCTTTCTAGATGCAATGGACGGTTTATGGAAAACTCCAAAGTAAGAATGGCTACAGGCAAAAGAAGAACTTAGCAAAAAGTCAGGTAATACATTTAATGTATAAAAATCAATAGTTTTTACATATACAGACAAAACCAGAGAGGGGGTCAAATGGAAGAGTTGATATGGTATATGTTTGCACAATGACAGTGAGATATTCAGTTATACATTTTATATGTATCCAATATTGACATGAAAAAAACTCAGGAAACAAATTTAGCAACTGGATGGGGAACTATGTTATTAGATAGAAAACATCATGAAGCTATTGTTTCTTATATAGATAATTTAAATATCCAATGAAAGAAAAATATCCTACAAGTTTTCTGGATCAGACAGGTCAATGAGAAAGTTCACTTGAAGGATAAATAAGAAGAGCCAGAAAACTATGGGGAATAAGATATCAGGGATGTTGTGTGTTGGTAGGGTGAGTCTTAGTAGATACTAAAATTTACTTCTGAAATCTCTGTAAGTACAATAGGATAGGATAGGGATATGATTTAAAAAGCAGTGGAACAGAATAGAGAATCAAAATAGACTTTATTATATACAGAAATTTAGTATGCTATAGAAGCTGCATTCAAAATCATTGGGGTTTAAATTTAATTCTACTAAGTGGAATAGAATAACTAGTCATAGACAAAAGCAAAATTAGGTCAATGTCACATATAATTTCACAGGAAAATTCAAGTGAATCAGATGTTTAAAATCAAACAGTGAAATTATGCAGAACGAAAATGTAAGAAAACATGAGTAGATGCCTATGTAAACTTGTAGCAGAAAATCTTCTGATTAAAATTTACCAGAAACACCCGTGCATCATTGTGCATGCCTGTAATCCCAGCAGCTCAGGAGGCTGAGGCAGGAGGATCAAGTTCAAAGTGAGCCTCAGTAACTTAGCAAGGCTCTAAGCAACTCAGTGAGACCCTATCTCTAAATAAAATACAAAAAAGGGTTGGGGATGTGGATGTGGTTAAGTGCCTCTGGGTTCAAACCCAAGTACAATCCAAACCAAACCAAACCAAACCAAACAAAAAACAACCAACCAACCAATTAACCAAAAAACCCCAGAAATAACAATGGAAAATGTATCATTAAAAATAACTTTTGCATGAAAAATAGATTGTAGACAAATATAAAATGGCAAACTGGAAGTATATAGTGAATAAATATATGCACCTGATTTGGTGACAAGTACTCATTTAGCCAGGTGGAAGGTTGTGACCTTCTCAAGGGCCATTTTGGGGCATGTAAATGGTAGAATTTGATTAGATTGCATTGAGGATGAATGGGAAATGAGAAAATGGAGACAATGTCCCTCTGAAGTGAGGTAGAGAAGGAGAGAAGAAAGCTGAGTTGGAGTGGAAGGGAATGGGAAGGACTGATTTACAGGTTCTGAGTTGATGCAGGTCACACGTGGAGGTTTCAAACCAAACTAGAGAAAACTTTTAGTACCTTTATGGAGTTTTGAGAAATTGTAGACATTATCCAGGTGATGACTAAAAGAGATATCAACACCAGCAGCATTTTCTGAAGCATTGCGTTTGAAGACATGATGAGAGACCTAAGAAAGACAAAGCATGAGACAGGATCATACAAAATGTGAGTCCTTCTGTACACATTGTTTTCTTTTTCACCTGTAATTTGCCCTGAGACTTTTTTCCCCCTTCCTGACCACTTTCTTTCTCTCTTAACAACCAGCCCACAGAACCAACCCCTTTGTCCACTTGTTGGCTGTTTCTTATCCAAGATTTATTTAGGATTATTGCTTCCTCCTTCCATGACCCTGAAATGGGAGGCATTTGCCTCTCTTACATTCTCTCACTGCACATTCTGGTTTCTCATTTGGTGCACTTACCACCATTCCACAGACCACCATTGCAATGAGAAGCAGAAAATTTAATTCATCAGTCTATAATCAGTGGACAACTTGGGATAGCTGAAAGGACCACAATAATATGTATATGTTACAAAACACAACCTACAAACACCCTTAAAGAAAGTTGGTCCTGTTAACTGGGCAGGTAAGCAGGGCAGGTTACTTTTGTTTTGCTGAGCACCAAGTATGAAATTTGGAAGTGTAAAATCCTTTTGGACCAAATTATTCTGTGTAAAAGAAAAGAGGTGATTTAACAAGGTTATGTATTACATGAGTAAAAGGAAAAAAAGGAGACAAAAAGAGATAGTGAGGGGGGAGAAGGTGGCAAGCAGAGAAGGGAGGAGAGAAGCTCATCCCCACCATCTCCATTGTAAAGTGGTCATGGAACAGAAGTTACATTTTATCCTTTAAATGGTGTTTTTGGGATCTGAGATGTAAAGTCCCCCTTCTCTTTTCCTCACCACATCCCCAGTGGGGTCCAGTTTGTCTGAAAAGCCCTGTGTGACAGTGGATTCAATTAGTTGAATCCCAAAAGTTTCTTTTGAGTCTAGTTGTGCAGAAGGAAACAGGTACATCCCCCACAAAATGCATGTCAGAGAACAAATGGTCAATTTATATTATAACTGGTTAACTTTGGGGGAATCCAAGGAGAAAATTTTTAAGCAAGATGAAGTGCACAGTTATGGTTCATAACAATCATTTTATGATTGAAGTAAGACTTCCAATTACTGAAGCATAATGTGGGAAAAAATGTAAAGGTGAGATCTCGGTCCAGGTGAGTGTTGGGATGAAATGAATGAATACAGGAGAAGGGAACAGAATGGAGCAACCTCCAGTCTGTGTCACTCACTGTACTGCAATATTTTGATTGCTTTCTGATCATCAATGACTGCCAGTTACTAAAGAAGTAGTGTCTACCTCAGTGTTGTGTGTACAGTGCCTAGCACAGTGACAGACAAACATAATATTTATTAAATGAATAATTTGAAAGCAGAATCATGCTTTTTAGAGCAAATTGAATCTCCATCTACTGAAATTTCATATATTCTTAAAATGTTCATATAGCACGTTCAATACAGCAAAATATCAGAGTCAAAGGGCTCGGTTAGCAGCTCTCACCCCCCATTCTGAGCCTAACCAGATTTTCTGACTTCTAAGTGAATTCCATACAGCATGAATTTCTTTTTTTTTCTTTTCTTTTTTTATTAGTTGTTCAAAACATTACAAAGTTCTTGACATATCATATTTCATACATTTGATTCAAGCGGATTATGAACTCCCATTTTTACCCTATATACATATTGCAGATTCACATTGGTTACACATCCACTTTTTTACCTACTGCCATACTAGTGTATGTTGTATTCTGCTGCCTTTCCTATCCTCTACTATCCCCCCTCCCCTCCCCTCCCCTCCCCTCCCTTCCCATCTTCTCTCCCTAGCCCATCTACTGTAATTCATTTCTCTCTCTTGTTTTTTTTCCCCTTTCAATGGAGTATTACTCTACACTAAAAAATGACAAAATCATGGAATTTGCAGGGAAATGGATGGCACTAGAGCAGATCATGCTAAGTGAAGCTAGCCAATCCCTAAAAAATAAATGCCAAATGTCTTCTTTGATATAAGGAGAGCAACTAAGAACAGAATAGAGAGGAAGAGCATGAGAAGAAGATCACCACTAAACAGGGATGAGAGGGGGGGAGGGAAAGAGAGAGAGAAGGGAAATTGCATGGTAAAGGAAGGAGACCCTCATTGTTATACAGCATGAATTTCAATAACTGATTTGATTCATTTTTATGTACCTAGAATGTAGTTCATATGGATAAGTTTCAGCAGTACTGGCAAAAAAGAGAAAGAAACATGATTACCTTTGTAGTTTGATGCATCTTAGACTCTCTTCCTGTGTTTCCTAGGTTTTTAAACTTACTCTGTTTATTCACTTATATAATAATCACTGAGTATTTACCCACTATGTGTCAGGTACTGTCGAATATACTAAAGATAACCTGACCCAAAAATGATTTACATAAACATTCATGAGGATTAGAATATATTAGTAGAAACACTAGTTTCTTGTTGGTCTCTGAATAAGCCTTATTCCTCCATGTTCTGAGTCATTGCCTGCATCTGCTGCCTGAAATTCTTTTCACCTCTTCCCTCCCTGCACCCATACCCTCTAATTCCCTCTTTGGCAAAGCTGGAGAATTTCTGTTCATCATTTATGTCTGTGCTTGAGTGCAGACTGATATTTTTTTAGTAGTTTTAGATAATAACTTCATTCCTGGGTGCTAGCTGCTGCTGCCTCCTCCCCTTCCTCCTCCCCTTCCTCCTCCCCTTCCTCCTCCCCTGCCTCCTCCCCTTCCTCCTCCCCTTCCTCTTCTCCTTCATTATTATTGTTATTATTTTGGTGTTTGGAGTACTGGAGACCGAACCAAACAGTAGTGTAGTAATGAACTGCATCCACAGGTGTTTTTATCACTTTTTATTTTCCAGGGTCCTGCTAACTTGCTAAAATTAGACCAGATTCACGATCTTCCTGCCTCAGCTTCCTGAGATGCTTGGCTTAAAGGGATTTACTATGATAAGTGACTATTTTCCCCTGGCATCTTGTCACAGCAACAGCGTGTGTTCTCTGTTCGGAAATCCTAATGCAGACCACTTTTGACTAAACCAGAGAAATCATAAGTCACAGTACAGCCTTATAGGCATATAATCTCATTTATTCCTAAATCAAAGTCTCACTCAAGATTCTATTCCTTCACTTGAACTCTGCTTATCCAAGTGTCTTCAATAACTATCTACTTGAACATTCTTACTGGCAGAGGTAATGCCAAGCCTTATTTATATGTTGGCTTAAACTTAGAGTCTCTTTTGTGCATATTTTCCCAATCTCTTCAAAATGGCTACATTTTAATCATGGAAATTGGCAAAGACTGAAAGCCGATATAGGTCTTCTTTTTATCTAGGATATCAGATTTGTCTAAACACCCTTACTCTAAGGACTCTGAAAGTTCATTGGTCCCATTAGAATATATTCTCATCTGGAAGATCAAATGGCAGATTAGAGGGAGGCTGCAGTTTCTATTTGTTCCATGGATTGGGATTCATGCCTTAGAAATACTGCTTCTCAGTGAGGTGAGAAATAGAGGAATTCACTAAAATTCAATATTGGACATGCATACCCAGAATTCAGAATTCACGTGCTTTGAACAAAGGACAAATAAGGGTATGATGGAGCCAAACTGGTTGCTACAGTTGGATCAGATAACCACAGAGGGAAAAAGGGTAACAGAAAGAGAAAGAAACACAGTGGAGAAATTTGTCATTGAAAAATCTGTAGAACTGAGAAGCAGCCTGAACTTAGCTGAATCAAAGTCTGCAGAGACTTGCTATTTGTCAGTGATCCTTGCTTCTCAACTGGAAAGTTGAGAACTGAGGCGGGAGTCAACTCAAGGTGGTCATGTTGTAGCTGGCTACTGTAGGAAACCCAAGAGACCTCTGTATGTATTGAGACCCTGTCTGGGCAGGTGCCTGTCATGAGGACTAGGCCGTACCTAGCAGAACATGATTGAAACAGTTACAGAGAAGATTATACCCAGGGGGATTAAGGTCAGCGATATAGGAGGGAGTGCAACTTGCTATTCACTTTGAATCTGGTGGCTCATGTGTTCAGTTGAAAAGGGTCAGGGAACTGATGAGGCAGGCATGATTACACTGTGGCTGAGCCTGGGCATGCCATACTCATGGGTGATGGAGAGTGTGAGACCTGTGGAGGGTTTGTTATCCTGACCTGGGAGTAGAACTCTCTGGAGACCCTGAGATCAGCATCTTCCTGTCTCTAGCATTGTATTGATCTAATCTCTCCAGAGCAGATACCATCTGACAAACTTCCCAGAGTTCTAATCAGAGCTAAATATTAGCTGCTGGAACTTCCCATTTAGAAACATGCATCAGCCCCACCCTGGGAGTGCATGAATATAGTTTGTCTAGACAAAACTTCAGTTGATAGTATTTCCCTTTTACTGGTGAAAAGGGAAGCTGAGAGCTATTTCAACCAGCTTTTGCTCCAGTCCACTCCAGCTGACAGCTGATTCAGGAAGTCAGGACAGAACATGAATGAGAAGTTCAATAAAGTGACAGAGATATTGAAAAAGAACCAAATGGAAATCTTGGAAATGAAAAGTACAATAAATCAAATAAAGAGTTCAGTTGAAATCCTATCCATATACAGACATACTCAAAGATGCAGATAGACCCCAATAAAAGAATACTAGGTGATTTCAACACCTCTTTCACCACTAGATAGGCTATCCAAATATAAACTCAGTAAAGACTCTCAGGCCTACAAAATATTATAAATCAAATGGAGCAAATGGATATTTATAGGATATTTCACCCAATGACAGCCAAATTCACTTTCTTCTGAGCTGCTCATGAAAACTTCTCCAAAATAGATCATAGTTTATGCCACAAAGTACGTTATTAGCAAATATAAAAAATGATATAATTCATTGCATTTCATGGATCATAATGGAATGAAATAAAAAACAAGTACTAAGAAAATCTACAGAAACTATATGAACACATGAGGGTTGGACAGTACACTTTAAAAAATATTTTAAAGTTTTCTTTTAGTTATACATGATAGTTGAGTATATTTTGACATATTTATACATACATGAAGTTTATCTTATTCTAATTAGGGTCCCAGTCTTTTAGTTGTATTGTATATGATGTGAAGAAGATTCATTATTGTGTACTCATGTGTGAACATAGGAAAAGTATATCAGATTCAGTCTACTGTCTTTCCTATTCCTATCCCCCCTCTTTTATCTTTATTCACCTTTGGCTAATACAATGAACTTAATCCCACATCGGCATGGTAGCATCTATATGTTAGAGAGAACATTTGACCTTTGTTTTTTTTTTTTTTTTTTTTTTTGATTGGCTTACCTATTTAGCATGATAGACTCCAGATACTTCCATTTATTTGCAAAGGTCATACTGGCAAATGTCATCAGTGTGTATATATCACATTTCCTTTATCCATTCATGCGGTGAATGGCACCTAAATTGATTTCATAGCTTAGCTATTGTGAAGTGAGCTGATATAAACATTGTAGTATGCTGATTTTAAATCCTTTGTATATATCCCAAAGAACAGAATTACTGGTCAAATAGTAGTTCCGTTCAAAGTATTTTTGAGGCATTTCCATACTGCTTTCCATAGTGGTTGCACCAATTTCCTGCCTCAACAGCAAATGTATAAATGTACTTTTTTTCCCCATACTGGCCAACATTTATTTTTACTTGGATTTTTGATTGTTGCCATTTTGACTGGAGTAGGACGGAATCTGAGTGTAGTTTTAATTTGCATTTCTCTAATTACTAGAGTTGTTGAATATTTTTTCATATATGTTTTAACTCATCAAATTTCTCCTTCTGTGAAGTATCTGTTCAGTTCCTTTGCTCATTTATTGATTGGGTTGTTTTGTGGTGTTAAATTTGTGGGCTCTTTAGATATTCTGAGGATTAATGCTCTGAAGTGCAGGTGGCAAAGATTTTCTCCCATTCTGTAGGCTCTGCACACTCTTGATTGTTTCCTTTACTGTGAAGAAGCTTCTTAGTTTGATAACATTCCATTTGTTGATTCTTGATTTTACTTCTTGCACTTTAGGAGACTTATTGAGGAAGTCGGTTCCTAAACTGACATGATGTAGATTCAGGCCTATTTTTTCTTCTATTCGACACAAGGTCTCTGGTCTAATGACTAAGTCCTTGATCCACTTAGAGTTGAATTTTGTGCAGGGTGAGAAATAAGAGTTTAAGTTAATTTTGCTTCAAATGGATTTTCAGTTTTTGTAGCATCATTTGTTGAAGAGCCTATCTTTTCTCTAATGTTATGTTATTGTCACCTCTGTCTGTGAGATAATTGTATTCATGTGTGTTTCTCCAAGACAAAATTTTGTAGCTAGGGGCACCTACATTAATATTTGAAAGATTCTCTAATGCATCAGCATTTCAAAGCCATAAGAAAACAAGAACAAGCCATTTACAAAAATATTAGAAGAAAGTGAATAATTAATTTCAGACCAGAAATTAATGAACTAGAGAATTTAAAAACTACAAAGGAAGGAAATTAAGAGTTGGTTCTTTGGAAAGAACAAAAAAACAAGATTGGTAAAACCGTAGCCAAACTAAACAAAAAGAAGAGAGTAACTCAAATTAATAAAATTAGGCATGAAAAAGGAGAAAAGACTTCAGATGATCATTAGGGACCATTTTGAAAACTTACATTCTAATAAGTGGCAAAATGTAGAAGAAAATACAAATTGAACTGAGAGGATGTAGACAAACTAAGCAGACCAACATTACGTAATGAGACATAATCAGTAATAAAAAACTTGCATACCTGGGATCAATCCCCAGTGCCGAGATAGAGAGATAGAGATAGAGACAGAGACAGAGATAGGAGAGAGAGAGAGAGAGAGAGAGAGAGAGAGAGAGAGAGAGAGAGAGAGAGAAAGAGAGAGAAGAAAAAGAAAAAAGAAGCCAGGGAAATAAGGCAGAATAATAAAAGAAAGGAAGAAGTCAAGTTATTTCTTTTGCAGATGACATGATCTTATACTTAGAAGCTCAAAAGAGCTCTATCAGAAGACTTCTGATATATTAATCAAATTTTCAGAATAAAAAAATCAACATACAAAAATCAAGAGCTTTTTTACATATCAATAATGAATCTGGTGAAAATAGAAATCAAGAAAACAATTCCATTTACAATAGCCTCCAAACAAACAAATGAAACACTAGGAATAAATCTAACCAAGCAGGAAAAAGACCTCTATGAGCAAAATTACAGAACACTGAACAAAGAAATTGAAAAGATACTAGAAGATGGAAAGGTACCCCATATTGTTGGATAAGAATTATTAATATTGTTAAAATGGCTATATTACCAAAAGCAATACACAGATACAATGCAATCCTATCAAAATAACAATGACATTCTTCACAGGCTTAGAAAAAAGTCCTAAAATTCTTTTGTAAGAATTAAACACCCAGAATAGCTAAAGCCCATCTAAAGAAAAAAAAGTGACTGGAGGCATCCCAATACCTGACTACAAATTACACTACAGAACTATAGTAACAAAAACTGCATGGTACTGTCCTAAAAGCAGAAATAGATCAATGAAACAGAATAGAAGATAGTCAGAAAGCCACATAGACACAGTCAGCTTATCCCTGACCAAGGTGCCCCCAAAATATGTTTTTGACATATGTCACGGGGAAAACTGGTTATCTATATGTAGAAGAATGAGACTAGATACATACCTCTCACCCTGCAATAAAGCCAACTCAATGGATCAGAGACTTCAAAATTAGATCAGAAACTTAGAAACTGCTCCAAGAAAATGTATGGTAAACACATCAACATGTAGGCACAGACAAGAACTTCATTAGGGCTCCTTAGTCTCAGGAAATAATACTAAGAATTAAAAGATTGGATGGCATTGAATTAAAGTTTTTGTACAGCAAAGGAAGCAATTAAGAGGATGAAGAGAGAACCTATAGAGTGAGAGAGAATTTTTGCCAATTACTCTTCTGGCAGAGGGTTAATTTTCAGAACATATATAGAACTCTAACAACTCCCAAACCAAATAACCCATTAAATAAATGAAAAAATAAACTAAACAGATGCTTCTCTAAAGAAGAAATAAGGCAATTATCAAGAATATAAATCATAATAAATTTTTGGGAGGATGTTTGAGAAAAGGTTCACTCATACATTGCTGGTGGGTCTGCAAATTGGTGCAATACTCTGGAAATCAGTGTGGAGATTCGTTAGAGAACTTGAAATGGAACCTCCATTTAACCCAGTTATCCCACTCCTAGTCTTAAAACCAAATGAATAAAAATCAGGATACTACAATGAAGAAGCCACATCAATGTTTATAGCAGCTGCATTCACAATAGCCAAGCTTATGGAACCGACCTAGGTACCCTTCAATAGAAAAATGCATAAAGAAAGTGTGGTACATATACAATGGAATATTACTCAGCCTTAAATAAGAATGAAATTATAGCATTTTCTGGTAAGTGAATGGAACTGTAGAATATCATCTAAGTAAAATAAGCCAATCCCTAAAACTCAAAGCCATAAATTCTCTCAGATATGAGGATGGTATCTCATAGCAAGGGAGGATAGGGAGGAGAAATATTGAAGTTCAGTGGATTAGGCAAAGGGGAATAAAGATAAGTAAGGGAGGATGTGGATATGAAAGATAGTATAATAAATATGACATAAGTTTCTAATGCTCATATATGCATACATGATCAGTATAACTCCACATCATGTAAACCATAAGAATGTGATTAAAATTGGTTGTACTCCATATATGTATATCAAAATACACTCTACTGTCATGTATATCTAAAAACAACAAATAAAAAAAAAGAAAAAAGAAAAAAGAAATAAAATGTCCAGCAAACATGAAATAATTTTCTACATCTTTGGAAATTAGAGAAATGCAAATAAAAAATACTCTGATTTTAATCACTCCAGTTTGAATTGCAGTCATCAAGAATACAAATAATAATAAATGCTGGAGAGGATTTTGGAAAATGCAACAGTTTGTACTGTTGGTGAGATTGTAAATTTGTACAACCACAATGGAAATCAGTACATAGGGTCCTCCAAAGACTAGGAAGGGAACCATGTGATCCAGATCTACCACCTCTTTATACTTATCCTAAAGAATGAAATTCAGCATACTGTAGTCATACATGCACACCCAGGTTTACAGCAGCACAATTCACAAGAGCCAAATTATGGAATCATTCTTGATGTCCATTACTGGATGAATGAATAAAGAATATGTGGTATATGTACACAATGGGGTTTTATTCACTCATAAAAGGAAGAAATTTGGGGCTAGGGTTATGGCTCAGTGGTAGAGCATTCGCCTAGCATGTGTGAGGCCCTGGGTTCAAACCTCAGCACCACACAAAAGTAAATAAATAAAATAAAGATGATATTGTCTCCAACTAAAAAATAAATATTTTTTTAAAAGAAGAAATTTTGTCTTTTGCAGAAAATTGAATGGAATTTGTGAAGGAAAATAAATTCAACTCAGAAAGTCAGTGGTCATGGATATGGGAATAGAACAGACAGTAGAATGAATTGGATATAACTTTCCTATGTTCATATATGAATACATGACCGGTGAAAATCTACATCATGAACAATCACAAGAATTTATATATATATATATAAATTGTTATTTATATATATAAATAACAAATTTTAAAAAGTAAAATAGTATGTGTAAGCTAGAGAGTAAAAGGGGAAAAAGAGGGAAATCTCATGGAAATAGAAGAGAGAGCACTATGGTATAGGAAAGGAACCAAGGGGAGGAAGGAGGGAAGGACAAGAGGAGGTTTTGGGGAAATACGAATGATCAAGTCATATTTTTCTACTTTGTGCATGTTCACATATGTAACAAAAATTTCTACTATTATGCATATAATGCACGAATAAAATGTTTAAAAGAAAAAAAAAAGCGTATTTTCCCTTTCTGAAATTTTCTTCCTCCTCTACGATGTTTGTGAGTGGCATCTGCATTCAGAACCCTGGGCACTCTCTGCCTCATTTCTCTCCTTCAGTCATCCTCACATTGAGTGAGGATGCTCACATTCAGTCATCCTCAGACACTGCTAAGTAAATGCGCAGAGGTGGCAAGTGTTGACCCTTCTAGAGCTGGACATGTGACAACACAGTTAAACATCATTTCCCAGCTGCTGTGGTGTTCAGGTATGGCCCTGGGATTGCTGTCTCTGTTGTGGAATTATAAACAGAGGCAACACTTGACTTATTTTCTCCAGGCTCTTCATCTTCCTGCCTGTTGCAACCTTGGCATGCCACCAGCCTCACGTGGACAGTGAGCATAATGACAACATCCTGGAACAGGGGGTTCCCAAAACTTCTTTGTAACATGGACACCTTTGGTCATGCTGTGAAGCCTTTGACTATCTCCTAAAGTAAAGGTTTATAATATGTATATGCAACATATGGAGTCATAACAAACCCGATTTCATTGAGATATAATAATCAACATTTTAAGTAACTCCATTTGTTACAAGCTCTTATAACAATTCTTTATTAACACATAAAAATACAAAACTTAGCAGCAGGCTTACATGTACAATAATTCCAAAGCTGTGATATGTATGGATGATATTTCTAGATTCTTTAATAATTGTGTCATATGCTACATGTATTTCTAAAACTCCTGTGATTTGGTGTTAGTATTCATAACTGAGAATGATAAACTTGATGTAGAGGCTAGTGACAATAAAAATTTAATTTTTTCCATTCGAGATCATAAACCTCTTACATTCTATCTACGTACCCATCTGAGGGTAACCCAACCTCAGATTGAGACCAACCAGAGGATGGCAGAGCTTCCAGAATACCTGGCTTCCTGGATGACCTCTATGGGCTGAACCTGCCTGCATAGTCCTAGGAGAGAAAAATGAACACCTATCATGTTTTCTTGTTTGTCACTGTCATTTCTTTTTCTTTTCTCTTTTTACAGTGGTACAGCCTATTTACGATCTGCCTAGTTAATATGTCTTCAATTGGTGGACATCCTTCTATCATCACTATTGCTTCTGGCTACAGGTCTTTCAACATATGCTTACAAATGTCTTTGGTTAAAACAAAACAAATGTCACTGAGCAAGAGTTTACATGCATAAAAATACATGCATTTTGAGTGCACAATTTAGTGAGTGTTGAAAAAGTACATACCTAATGTTACCATTGCCCTCCCAAAGTTCCATTTAACAGTCGATTTACCAGAGTATGAGGGTTGGAGCAGCTGATGTCCTCCTCCATTAGTCTACTCTGCTTCTTGGTCCTTGGCAATCACAGACCTGGTTTCCAGTGCTACAGATGAGATTTGTTTTCCTGGGGTTACATGTAAATGGAATTATGTAGAATGTACTTTTTTATCTGTCTCCTTAGATTCAGTGTCTATTTTTGAGGATTCATCTGTGTTGTTGCACTTTTTGGTCCTCTGATTCTTTTTATCTTTGAATAGTATTCCATTTTATGAATGTACCATAACTTTTGTGTCTTTTTATCATTTTATGAACATTTATTTCCTATTTGGGCTTTTGTGAATAAACTGCTATGAATGTTTACATATAGTTCTCTATGTTGCAGACAGATTTTCATTTCCTTTTGGTAAATATCCAAGAGTGGAATGACTGATTCACGTGGTAAGTAGATATTTACCTACCAAAAGCCAGTTTGACTTTATTTATCCTTATCTGTAGATATATTTGGGAAGAACTGCTCTACCAACAATATTGAGTATTCCTGATTGTGAACATGGTTTAAAGCTCTCTGTTTGAAGTTGAGAATTCTTGGTTTGATGATCTTCAGTAGATCTTGAGAAGCCTGGGCTTTCTACCAAGTACTCCAGTGACCTCTAATTACAGACTCTTCCCTGCTTAGCAACAGATGAGAGCCCTACTCAGTCATTTCAGGCTTCCTAGCTGCAACTTTCTGCTATGCTTTGTGGAGTCTCCCCTGTGCACATGCAGCTCAGGACTCAGTCAAGGATTTGAGTGGATTATACCTGGATCTGGGGGATCTTTCTCTCTGTGGCTTTCTCCTTCCTGCTGAATCCACAGCCACTCTCTGCTCTGAATTCTATCATGAAGCCTGGGTTGCAAGTGTGCAGTTCTCTGCTTGAATTCAAATTTTCCTAGATAATGACACTGAGGTTCCTTGGCTGGCAAAATCCCAAAAAGTCTAGCTTCCACCAGGCATGATTTCCTTCTTTCAAGGACCAGATGCCTCCCATTGTTTTTAGTTTTTGACCTTCTTTTTAGTGCTTTCAAGTAATTATTTTAAACATATTTTTTTCCAGAGTATAATGTTGTTACATGGGAAATGTTTGTCTTAGATGAGCAACTTGCCAAGCATTTCAGACTTTCATTGTAATTTTATCTCACTGTTTTATTTTTATTTGTAAGTTCTACCTGTTGTGTTTTCAATTTCTCTTCTCTTTTGTCTCTTTTTGCATCAATTAAAAATTTATAACTATTTAATTTCTTCCTCTCAGTGGGTTGTCAGGCTTACAGAATGCTTTAGTCATTTGTTTTATATTAGAAATTTCAGCCTCTGTCTTTGACTTAATGATGTCTAAATATGACTTTTAATTTTTCCTACAAATAAAGAAACTTACAAAATTATGCTCCATTGGCATTTACTTTCATCACCATTTTGTCATTTGTATTGTGAGGTGTTTAAATCTAGATACAGGAATGGTAGCAAATATACTATATTTTCTTTAATATTTATTCATTTAGATTTGTACCCTTAGTGGCTCTTCCTTTCATTCTACCAGTCATACCTGTCATTTAGAGGCATTTTTCTTCTGCTTGAGGAATTGTCTTTGTTATTCTGTAAGTCTAGATCTTCTAGTGACAAATTTTGAAAATTTTCCTTTTATTTTTTTGCTATATTTGAGGGATACTTTGCTGAGTATAAATCTATATTTTAAAGTGTTTTTGTTTGTATTTTTGTTGGTAGAGAAGGGGAGCATCAGCAGTTAAAATATTTTACTCCGTTTTTCTTTTATTTCTGTAAATTACTCTTTGCCTGTCTCTTATTTTCTCAAGCCTTTACTGTCTTGGTAGCTCATTGATGCTTCTTAAGGAGTAAAAATAAAATATTTCAGTTTTTTTAATTGTTCTTAAAAGGAGGCTAAAGACTAGTCTGTTATTTTTAGAAACATATGTAATATATATGTTTAAAGATATATTATGAACATATATGTGTTTTTTACATTCATTATCTGTAGAGTATTTTAAAAATCCTATGTGGCTAATATATAGAAATACAAGTACTATTTTTATAGTTTTAGTTTTTATATTTTTTATAGTTCCTTCATATCAACACACATCCAAAACAAATATGATTAGAAGTGGCCATGTTAGGCACCTTTGTTTTGTTTCCTTGAAGAAATCACAGAATATTTTTCAGGTCCATAAAAACATGCACAACATTTTATTTTCATTGATTGAATATTTTTGTGTGTAGTTGTTGGGAGTTAGATAGACTTTAATATGTGCTACAATAAAATGGTTAAGAAAGATGTGCTGGATGTGTATTGAGAGATAGTCCCCAGAATTTAGAAGCAATTCATTATGTTTACATATAATATGGTGTGCTGCTGTCAAGTGCCATGTGAAGAAAGTAACAAGCATGATAAATGTTTATCAACAATTATTTATGTGAATTAAAATATATATTTAAGGCATTTTATATTCTTATACATATTTTAAAAACACAAATTTAAAAATAATCTTGCTTTTCTGGCTTTACGAGATCCTGCAGCCTACCTGGACTGGGTTGCTCCTGAACCAATCCAAACTCAATGTTGTGTCCTGAAGTTAGAACTCCTCTTTCCAGAAGGCTTTCCAGAACAATTCTAGACAACTCTGATGTCTGCCATATTCTGACATCCTGTGGCACATTTGTACATTTTCCACCTGGACAGTGTCAAACATGATACAAGGCAAAGAAACAATATCAGCTATAAACAGGATTTCTTGGCATATTTTCTCTCTCCCCAATTAGATGTTACCTGAGTGACTTTGGATGCTCGCTTCCCAGAGAGCTCTGGATACTACTACTGTTTGTATCTTGCTGCGCCCCTCCCCTGACTCAGGCAATGGCAAGGCCCTACTGAGGTCGATGGCACAAGGCATCCATCCTCTGGAGGAGCGCAGTATGTTTCTGGGAATGGGCTGATTTGTTTTTGTATTCCTTTAATAAGTATAGTTGTGATTTCTCTTATGACCATTAAGTATGAAGGAAAAAACATGACTTTCCCAATTAATGCAACTACTTCTAAAGAATAGATCTGTTTGCTCTAAATGCAATGATTCAGCTGTGGAGTGTAAATTGTTAATGTCTAATGAAAAACTCCCTGTATTTCTGTCAAGGAAGTTTTTGAAAAATTAAATTAAAATCTAGAGAAGAAAAATTAATGTTAAGAAGACAGATTAGTGCTTAGTACTGGGCAACTTGTTCTTGTTCCTGTGCACAATGGTTTGTGCTCTTACTCTTGTTTGATTAAAATTAATAACAAGTCAACCACTTGCCGTAACCATGGCACCGGTTCCAGTCAGTAAGTCAAGAAAGAATAGTCAAGGTATAGGCCAATAGTTTGGGACATTTCTAACTATTATTAAAAATTAACTAAGCAGAAACAGCTCAAAGCAAAACGCGAACTGAAAGTACAAATGCTTGCTTATGCATAAGCCAAGATACATTCTTCTATTCTAATTGTAGCTACGTAATATTTTGTTTCTTTGAATAATTATTCCTGTTTTGTAACCACAAAGTACTGTGAGCCTGCCAAAATGAAAAGTATATATGATCAACTTCACAAGTAAAGATTGGGATCAACACCTTCACTTTGGTGTCTGTGTTGTTTCTCCACCCCCCTTTCGCTGACTCCTCACCATCCGTTCATCTCCTGAGACCCCCTGTTGGAGCTGGTCTCCGACAGTATCTTAGGAAAATACTTTATCTTCAAGCTGTGTCATACTCAAGATCAGCCTGCCCTTGTTAGAAGACAGGCTGTTGCTTCATGATTGCTTTCCCATGCTTTTCTTCTAAACTTTCCCCCTTTCTTCTGTTTCTCTTACTTGAGAGAACACCTTGGCAGAGACATAATCTTTCTAATTTCTTTTCATTCTCTTATGCTCTAATGGCTGGCAGGACTAGAGATAGATAGAGAATGACAAAGTCTCCATAGTTTTCCTACTCAGCTATTATGGTGATCTCCCCACCTGGTTAGTGGGAAAAGTCCTGTGAGTTCTTAACTGAACCTTGTAGCTGTGTAAAACGCATTAACTTTCTCTTTGTGAGCATATCAGCCTGTGTCAATGTCAAATGGCTTACTATTATCTTAGGGTGTGGATATTAGTAAGCAATAAAAATCATACAATTACAGGTACAAAGTTTCAGTTTCACAATTAGATCAGATTATAAATTTCTGGTTTTGTATGGCACAGCATAGTGAAGGTAGTCAATAATAATGTATATTTTAAAATAGCTAAATGGATGTAAAGTGTTCTCACCACAAGGAAACGATGATGACAGATATGCTAATTAACTTGATTTGATCATCCCACCATGCATACATCAATCAAAAATACCCACGTTAACCCAGGAAGACATAGAAAATTTAAGCAGATCAATTTCAAGCAATGAAATTGAAGATGTTATCAAAAGCTTACCAATGAAGAAAATCTCAGGACCAAATGGAGTCTTTGCCAAGTTTTTCCAGACCTTCAAAAAAGAACTCACACTATGAAGCTCGAATCACCCTGATAGCAAAAGCAGACAAAGATACATCAAGGAAAGAAAGTTCAGACCAATATTTCTCATGAACATAGATGCAAAAGTTGTCAATTAAATTCTGGCAGATCGGACTGGAGATATAGCTCAGTTGGTAGAGTTCTTGCCAAGCATGCACAAGGACCTGGGATCAATCAATACCAAAAAAAAAAAAAAAAAAGTAAATTCTGGCAATTTGCATACAAACACATATTGAAAAGATAGTGCACCATGATCAAGTGGGTTTCATTCAAGGGATGCAAGGTTGGTTGAACATATGGAAATCAATAAATTTAATTCAGCACATCAAGAGACCTAAACACAAGAACCACATGATTATCTCACTAGGTGCAGAAAAAGCATTTGACAAGATTCAGTTCCATTCATACTCAAACACTAGAAAAACTAGGGATAATAGAAACATTAGTCAATGTTGTAAAGCTATATGTGCTAAATGCAAGGTAAACATCATTCTAAATGGGAAAAAATTGGAGGCATTTGTTATAAAATCTGGAACTGTTATAGTTAAAGCTTCGTCCCAGGGTTTCATAAACTGACTTCCAGACCACTCACATATAATCAAATCAAGCCTTTATTGAAGCACACTAGTGGCAGCTGACCAGAACATAAAGCTCTTCCCCTGATCAGCCCCAAACAATTGCATGGGCGCTCCTTATAAGCCTGAAAACCGCAAAAGGGATGTTCAGGGGGTCTAGCCAATGCAAGCAAGCCAGGTTACAGAAGCGGGACAGTGCAGTCAAGCAGAGGGAAGCCTAACCAATCCCAGTTACCTAGTCACCCCAGTTAGAGAAACAGAGACTTGTTCCCCTAGTTACAGAAACAATACCCCATTAGGTAGTTTTGTGTTCTTAAAGGTTTCTATAGCAAAAGGAAAAGAACATCGTGCCCCAGTCATGACTCTTCTACTTGGCAAGGTTGTTTTATAGGATGAAGTCATAAAACAAAATGGAGTTACATTTGCTCCTACTATCACAGAACGAGACAGGGATGCCCTCTTTCACCACTTCTATTCAAAATACTTTTTGAAATACTAGACAGAGCATTTAAACAAAAGAAAGAAATTAAAAGGATTTAATAGGAAAAGAACTCAAACTGTCCCTATTTGCTGACAGTATCATTCTATATTTAGAAAACCCAACTCCTCCAGAATGCTTCTTGAATTCATAAACTAATCCAGCAAAGTATCAGGATATACAACTAACACACATAAATTAATTGCATTTCTATACAGAAAAATTGGGAAAATTAATCCATTCAAAGTAGCCTCAAACAAACAAACAAAAATACTGATCAACATTTTAAATAACTCATTTTTTACATAGTCACATAAGAATTCATTATTATTACATACACTGAAAGCCAAAATTTAGCAGTAATTCTCTTTTTTTTGAGGTGAAAATTTCCAAGCAGTGATAAGTACGGATGATATTTCAAGATTCTTTAAAAACACTGTCTTGTTATGAAGGTATCTCTCATTTCAATCTGTAGACCAAGCCTCAGGTACTGCTAAAACTGCTGTGATTCATTGTTACTATTTATAACCCAGGAGACTGCAAAGCTTCATTTAGAAACTAGTGAAAAATAAAGATGTAATGTTCCCACTTCAACTCACAAATTGTATTGATGGTGTCCATCAACCCCAGGTTTAGACCACACACAGAGGACAATAGAGGTTTCAGGATACCTGGCTTCCTGGATGACCTCAAGGGGATGAACCCAAGAGAACAGTCACAGGAGAGAGAAATAGACACCTAACTTTTCTTCTAACCATTGCATTTTGGTTTTTTTTTCTTCTAAGTAATTCAGCCTGTTTATATATGTCGAGTCGATATGTCTTCAGTGATTGGTCCTCTTTCTATTTATCACTATTGCTGGCTGGCACATGTGTCTCCAACATGTTGCTTACATTTCCTTTGCTTAAAGCAAACAAAGGGAAACCTTCACAAGCCTGGTGACCTGGAAGGCTGAAGTAGGAGAATTGCAAGTTGAAAGTCAGTCTGTCTCAGCAACTTAGGCCCTAAGCAACTGAGACTCTGTCTCAGAATAAAAAGTAAAAATGGTTCCGCAAGTAGCTTAATGGTAAACCTCCCTTGGGTTCAATCCACAGTACCAAACCAAACCAAACAAAACATTAGACATACAATAGAAATAAATGCATTTTAAGTGCACAATTTACTAATGTTGTCAAATGTACACACACCTCTATAGCCATCAAACATACATAATATAACCACTACCCCAAAAAGTTCCCTGTGCACTTTCCCTGTGAATAGTCCCCACCCTTCTGCTACTCTGCTTCTTTGTCCCTGGCTATCAAAGATCTGTTTTTTGGTACTACAATGAGATTTGCATTGCTAGGGTTTCACATAAATGGAAGTATGCGGAATCTACTCTTCTGTGTCTGGCTTATTTGAGTCAGGGTCATGTTTTTGAGAACTCATCTGTGTTGGTTCACTGATCACTGTTCTATTTCTTTTCCTTATTGGATAGTATTCTATTTTATAGTTGTGTCATAACATCTTTATCTTTTATCATTTCATGAACATTTGAGTGATTTCAAGTGTGGGCTAATGTGAATAGAGATGCTATAAATATTAATTTGTAATCCTATGTGCACATAAAGATTTTCATTTCCTCTTGGTAATTACCCAAGAGTGGAATGATTGATTCACCTGGTAAGTATATGTTTCAGTTTTGGTACATCTACCAAAAGTCTGCTGAACTTTATTGCAGTTAACCTGTAGATACGTTGGAAGAGAATTGCTCTAGTAGCAATATTAAGACTTCTAATTTGTGATGATAATTTAAAGTTCTCTGAATTTGTGAAGATTTTGTTTTATGAATCTTAATGGGGACTTGAGAAGTCTAGGCTTTGTAGTCAAATCTCTCTACTTTTTTCCAAGTTGGTTGGGAATCAAACCCTGAACCTAGTGCATGCTTGACAAACACTCCAACCACTCCTTAGCCCCCATCCCTCCTTGATTAGAACTTAAGTTTAGACTGTCCCTGCTTGGCAACAGATAAGAGCCCTACTCAGTCATTTCAGGCTTCTTAGCTACTGCTTTCTGCTAGGCTCTGTGGAGTCTCCCTTGTGCATATGCAGCTCAGGGCTCAGTCAAGGATTTGAAGGTGGATTATACCTGGATCTGGGGGATCTTTCTCTCTGTGGCTTTCTCCTTCCTGCTGAACCTACAGCCACTCTCTGCTCTGAACTCTATCATCATTCCTAGGTCACAAAACTATAGATCTTTGCTTGAATTCAAATTGCCTTACACAGTGGACCCTGAGGCTCCTTGACTGGCAAAAGCCTTTAAAGCATAGCTCCCACCTTGCATGAGTTCCTGTCAAGAACCAAATTGCCTCCAGTGGGTGAAGTTTTTATCCTTTTAAATAACTCTTAAACACATGCTTTCCCCCACATTTTAATACTGAATGTCAGTCCCATATGAGCAACTTTGCCATTTTTTCACAACCAGAACTTCCTAGTGAGTTTGTGTTTCACACTGTCATTGATATATCTATGTAATTTTACCTTCTGTTTTTTATTTTCCTGTTTACCTGTTCTCTGTTTCATTCTCTTCCTCTTTGTCTCCATTCTATTATTTACAATATTTTAAATTATTCTGTTCCTGTCCTCAGTTAGCTTGCCATGTATAGTGAATGTTTTATTAATTTCTATGGTATTTTAGTTATTTTCAGCGGGTACCTTTGACTTTATAATGTCTAATATAATTCTGCACTTGCAATAATTCCTACAAATAAAGGACCCTACAAACATATCATCTGTCTACATTTATCTTCCTTACACTTTTTTGTCAGGCATCTTAATTCTAGAATGATATAATAATTATTAGTAGTATATAATATGTAATTATGTTATTTGTATAACCCTTATTCCTTTAGATTTGTACATTTTCTTTTTTCTCCCCGTCTTTCTATAATGTCACTGGGGACATTTTTCTTGTTGGAGAAGTATTCCTCGTATGCTGAAGATCTAAATCTGCTGGTGGCAAATTCTCAAAATTACATTTGCATCTATTATTTTACTTTTCATTTTTGCTGAGTATGATTGTGTTTTGCTAGGTGTTTTCTTTTCCACTTGTTCATTTGTGTTTTGGTAGGAGAGACCATCAGCACTTTGAATATTTTACTTATTTTCTTCTTCCTTCCCTGATTACTCTTTGTTCCTCTCTTACTTTCTCTTGGGTTCTAGTAGTTCAATTTCTCATCGTCTTGGGAGTTCTGAGTGCTTCAAGTAGATTAAAACTCAGTTATTCAGCTTTTCTAGATTTGAAAAGGATGTCACAAGCTAATCTATTATTTTTGGACACAAATTATTATATATGTATAAATATATGCTACATAAATATGTGGATATAGTCACACTATGGAAATTTTTATTTCATAATGTTTTATTTAATTTTCTAAATAAATTTTTGTGGCCAATATATAGAAATACCAATGCTCTATTTATATGGTGCTTTTATATCAATGCATATCCAGAACAAAGATGATTAGAAGTGACCATACTGGACTCCTTTTCTTGTTTCCCGTGTTAGTTTCAGTATTTTGTGATGTTTGATTAAATATGTGACACTGTGGTACATGATATTTGTTTTTGGTTCTTTCTATTTGGTTGAAGTTCTCTTCTGAAAAACTGTTCACAAAGGGTTTTTCTTATCAATGGAAAGAAATTATGTTACTGTCAAAGTCTTCTTTTCCTGATTCACGGAGATAGCTGTCTGATTTCTTTTACTTTTATCTTTAAGCGTCATACATTGCATTAATGTATTTTCTAAAGTGAACAGATGGCTGAAAATCAAGCTGGGTCCTAATGTAGGTAGCAGTTTCAACACAATTCTGTTGCACTGTTGGTAAGAGTACAAAAATGGTCATTTTTAAAGCAGTTGGTCTATGTTCTGTTTGTTTTAAGTTCTGTCTGCCTATGCCTTTGTTGAAGCAATCTGATTTGAGTGTGTAACAGAGGATATGTTGGTCGGATCCATAAATAATCATATGAAAATTTTATTTCTGTTGACTGTGTATCTGTGTGTAGCTGCAGGGAATGGTAGACTTCAGTATGCATTAGCATGAAATGGTGGAGAAAAATGCAGTGGACATGCACTGGGAGACACTGCCCAGCAGTAGAAGCACCTCAGTGGGTTTACTTACAACATGGAGTGCTGTGGTATGGAAGGGAAGAAGGCAATAAGCATGAGAAATCTTTATTACAACATTATCCACGTGAACTGAAATACCATATAAAGCATACTAAAGGGTACACACATATTCAAAAACAGAGATCTTGTTTTTCAGACTTTATGAGATTCTGGGGCCCACCTGAGTTGGGTTGCCCCTGCACCAATTCAAACTCAATGATCTATCCCCAGATTAGAACCCATCTCTCTAGAAAGCTTTCCAAAACAATCCTAGATCACTCTAATGCCTCCCATATTCTGAAATCCTGTGGCACATTTGTACATTTTCCACCCGTGTCACACATGATCCAAGGCAAAGAAATATTATCAGGAGTAAACAGATATTTTTTAAAAATCTATTTTCTCTTTCCCCAACTAGATGTTAGCTGAGTGACTCTTCAATGCTCTCTCCCCATGGAGCTCTGGGTACTACTGCTGGTTTGTTTTTAGGAAAATACTTTATCTTCAAGCCGTATCATACTTAAAACCATCCTGTCCTTGTTAGAGGACAGCTTATTGCTTCATGTTTTTTTTCCATGCTTTTCATCTTAATGTCCCCCTTTATTTTCTTTCTCTTACTTGACAGAAGAACTTAGAGAGACATGGTCTTTCTAATTTCTTTTCATTACTCTATGCTCTGATGCCTGGCAGGACTATAGATAGAGAAAGGCAGAGACTCCATAGTTTTCCTACTCAACTGTTGTGGTGATCTCCCCACTAGGGTAATTCAAAAAATCTTGTGAATTCTACACTCATTCTTATAACTATTTAAAACTTGTTTTATGCCTTGCTTAAAACACTTTGGTTTCTATCAGCCTGTATTCAATGTTATCTGGCTTGTTATTTTCTTAGGGCATGGATTTGAATAATCAATACAAATCATATAATTATAGGTACAATGTTTCAGCTTGACGATTGGGTCCGAGTATAATGTGCTGGTGTTCTATAGCCATGGCACTGCGACCTTAGTCAATAATAATGTATATTTCAAAATAGCCAAAAGAATCAAAGGATATTTAATGTTTTCCCCAGAGGGAGATGATACATATTGTAGTGATAGATATGCCAATTAAGCCTGATTTAGTGATTTCACAATATATACATGTATCCAAAATCACACTATATCACTTCATTCAATTCTGTGTCAAATAAAAATAAAGTTTTTAAAATAAGAACAGCAAAATTAGATGATGATGTAATTCCACTAGAAGTTTGTGAGATGTTCTATGAGATTTCTGCTTCTTATCCCATATGATACCCGAGTCCCTTAGAAATGTAAACCTTAGTTCTAACATAGCTATGGTGCTCAAGGTCATAGTGTGAACTTACCTCAGTGGGCTACCTCATGTGGGCCGAGTCTCCTCTGAAAACCTGGAGTCTCAGGGCAGCTTCACATGGGAGGAAGTGGTGCCAGTGAACATGTGCAGAGAGCAGGGGGGCAGCTGAGAGAGTGCTATCGGCCTGGACAGGATCCCTATTAAGTGGGGAAGGCTTATTTGTTCTGTGGGGCAGGAAAATGGGGTGTGGCTCATTTTCCTGCTGAGAAAAATCTTCTATGGTTTATGTTCTTCCTTCTAGTACCTTCCATTTTGTCAGGCAACTCTAACTTCAGCTCCAACTTCTTTTCATTTGTTCCTTCCTTTCCATCTTTGCTTTTCCTTCCTTTCTTTTATTTTCTTTCTTTCTTTTCTTCCCCACCTTTTCCTTCTTTTCTTCCCTCCATCCCTCCCTACCTACCTTCTCTGATTGCTTGATTCCTTCTTTCCTTCCTTCATCTCTCTTTATATCTTTCTTTTTTTCTTAATTCTCCTCCTCCTCCTCCTTCTTCTTCACCACCAGTGACTGTATCAAGGGGCACTCTATCACTGGGCTGTATCTCCAATCCTTTTTATTTTGTATTTAGAGACAGGGTCTCATAAGTTGATGAGACTGGCCTTACTTTTGATCATTCTGCCTAATCTTCTAGAGCAGCTGAGATTACAGGCGTGCACCACCACAACTGACCTGTCTGTCAGATTTTTCCCATGTATTGCTTCTCTCAGATGCTTCTCTAACTAGCCATTCACTTTTATCACCACCACACATCACTCTCCATGTTATCCTGTCATATGCTTTTCTTGTCACTCTGTTTTACTATAATTTTTATAACTATACTATAATAATTACTATAGTATTATTGTATATCTTTTCTTATTGGTCATTATATTTTACCTTTAAAAGAAATATAGTCTTTTATTATTTTTTTTATTTTTTATTTTTTTTTAATTTTTTTTTTATTGGTTGTTCAAAACATTATAAAGCTCTTGACATATATTTCATACATTAGATTCAAGTTGGTTATGAACTCCCAATTTTACCCCAAATACAGCTTGCAGAATCACATCGGTTACACATCCACATTTTTACATAATGCCCTATTACTAACTGTTGTATTCTGCTACCTTTCCTATCCTCTACCATCCCCCCTCCCTCTCCTCCCATCTTCTCTCTCTACCCCATCCACTGTAATTCATATCTCTCCTTGTTTATTTTCCCATTCCCCTCACAACCTCTTATATGTAATTTTGTATAACAATGAGGGTCTCCCTCCATTACCATGCAATTTCCCTTTTCTCTCCCTTTCCATCCCACCTCATGTATCTGTTTAATGTTAATCTTTTCTTCCTGCTCTTCCTCCCTGCTCTGTTCTTAGTTGCTCTCATTATATCAAAGAAGACATTTGGTATTTGTTTTTTAGGCATTGGCTAGCTTCACTAAGCATAATCTGCTCTAGTGCCATCCATTTCCCTGCAAATTCTATGATTTTGTCATTTTTTAGTGCTGCGTAATACTCCATGGTGTATAAATGCCACATTTTTTTTATCCATTCATCTATTGAAGGGCATCTGGGTTGGTTCCACAGTCTAGCAATTGTGAATTGTGCTGCTATGAACATAGATGTAGCAGTATCCCTGTAGTACGCTCTTTTAAGGTCTTCAGGGAAAAGTCCAAGAAGGGCAATAGCTGGGTCAAATGGTGGTTCCATTCCCAGCTTTCCCAGGAATCTCCATACTGCTTTCCAGATTGGCCGCACCAGTTTGCAGTCCCACCAGCAATGTACAAGAGTACCCTTTTCCCCACATCCTCTCCAGCACTTGTTGTTGTTTGACTTCATAATGGCTGCCAATCTTACTGGAGTGAGATGGTATCTTAGGGTGGTTTTGATTTGCATTTCTCTGACTGCTAGAGATGGTGAGCATTTTTTCATGTACTTGTTGATTGATTGTATGTCCTCCTCTGAGAAGTGTCTGTTCAGGTCTTTGGCCCATTTGTTGATTGGGTTATTTGTTTTCTTATTGTTTAATTTTTTGAGTTCTTTGTATACTCTGGATATTAGGGCTCTATCTGGAAATATA